>NW_026279004.1:0-2096 GCF_023373465.1 Oncorhynchus keta | reverse complement strand
AACTCAGTAATGTAATCTGATTACATTCTGTTACTTTTAGATGACTTTCCCCTTAAGATGCATTAGAAGAAGACACAAATGTATGTTCCCAATTGAATGACATCTATTGCAGGATAAATCAATGTTAAAGTTTACATAGCTGGCCATATATGGATGTTTGCGCTTAGTGGGACTATCATTTGTTTTTCAACAGGACAATGTCCCAGCACAACTCTAGGCTGTGTAAGGGCTATTTTAACAAGAAGGAGAGTGATGGACTGCTGCATCAGATGACCTGGCCTCCACAATCACCTGATCTCAACTCAATTGAGATGGTTTGGGAGGAGTTGGATCGCAGAGTGAAGGAAAGCAGCCCACAAGTGCTCAGCATATGTTGGAACTCCTTCCTTGGATAAGCATTCCAGGTGAAGCTGGTTGAGAGAATGCCGAGAGTATGCCACGCTGTCATCAAGGCAAAGGGTGGCTACTTTGAAGAATCTAAAATCTATTATGATTCTTTTAACAATGTGTTTGGTTACTACATGATTCCATGTGTTATTTCATAGTGTTGATGTCTTCACTATTATTATACAATGTAAAAATAAAAACTAGAATTTATATATATATATGTGTGTGTGTGTGTGTGTGTGTGTGTGTGTGTATATATAAATATAATATATATATATATATATAAATGGATGTAGCAACTACGTATTGCCCCTTTTAAGTCTATGAAAAGTGTGTGAGTTTGAGCACGTGTCCATTAGGCCTATGGCTTTTTTTTATCAGCATGAATTAGATTGAGCATTAAAGGGCCCACTTTTATTCCATAGGCTGTGGAAGACATAGCTTGGTCTGTAGCCTACGAAACCTATGTGGCCATTGGAAGACATAGCTTGGTCTGTAGCCTACGAAACCTATTCGTGATCGTTTTCCCGCGATCAATCAAACACATTTGGTGTGTCATCATAGTGATCTCTGACTTGTGGTCAGACTCACTCAGGTGGAACAAACTTAAACTTGTGCCTTTTTTCAATGCTGATTTGAATGCCATTGAGAAAAGAGTAAAAAAAAATTTTACTCGCTAAAAAGTCATTTACAATTTAAAAGTAATCCTCAAAGTAATCTAGTTTTTCAAAAGTATCTGTAAACTGATTACAATATTTCTGCTGGTAACGTAACGGATTACATGTAATCCGTTACTCCCCAAACGTGTCTGTAAGGACACGGCGCAGAGGAAAAAAGCTCTCCAGATTAAAGCAAATAGGGAAGTGTAAAGTGGTGTCGAGCAGCTGGACTGATCAAGCAGGGAAGACGTGGATGAAAGGGGTGGAAACAGGAGTGCCTCTGAGTGTTAGCATTAAAGGGGTAAGCGACATCTTGAGTGGAGGCGTTCTAGTGAATGTTCAAAGGTCGCAAGCAACAAGGGGTGGAGTTAGGGTAGATAGTCCATCTATTCTGTTACATTTCAAGGACAGGGTACTGCCAAATAACATAGCCATAGGATATATAAGTTATGTGAGGATTTACGTACCAAAGCCTTTAAGATGATATAACTGCCAGATGTTAGGGCATGTTGCAACAGCCTGTAAAGAGAAAAAAGTGTGGAGGGGAGCATGAGAATGGGCAGTGTGGGGATGGTGTACAACCAACGTGCTACAGCTGAGTTTATCATACAGGAATATTTAGTGGTTTGTAGGGACATATATGGGGGGGGGGGCACCCTCATAAAGCAAGGACTTCCTTACAGGATGTTTGGCAAAGGTATTGAACAGGAATATGTGGTTTTGAGAGGAGGGGTGCTAGTGGTAGTGAACTACTATAATCCAGGTCAGATATTGGACCTGGAAGTGCTGGAGAGGGTGGAGGGCCAGGATAGAAGTAGGGTAATGTGGTGTGGGGAGTAGGCAGGTAGGTGTTTGGAAGGGCAAAGTGGGATCCGTTTCAGGTGCGGAGTGAGCAGGTGATGGCTCGTGTGTATATGAAAGGGGATGTGGATAGTATGAATAACTGGGCGAGTTAGAGGGGGCTACTGAGGCTATACCTAAGAGTTCAGGGAGGAGAAGGAGGAAAGCAGTCCCATAGTGGATGGAGGAGTGTGGGGCTATGGTGAGGAG
>NW_026279003.1:0-4940 GCF_023373465.1 Oncorhynchus keta | reverse complement strand
TTGATTATGTTAGAATGTTTTTGTTGACAAAATACCCTCAATAGAGAACCGTGTTCAATCAGAAAAACCTACTCCTGACTCGTTTATTCCACCTTCCCGCTTTAGAGTGACGCCTAATTACTTGGTACGCTCACATTGGTGGAGGATGCGGGCATTAGGTGGACGAGTGACACAAGGATAAGTGAGTAAATTAATATTCTTCCAGAAGACCCGGAGGAACCATTCAAGAACGATGGATAACGCCCTACTACAACAATTGATCACGGCACAGCAGACAACCATAGAACTCCTGCAACAACAGCTGAGTCGACGAGAAGAACCTACAGTTAGGCCAAGAGCGGCTGCTCACGCCATCTTACCTCGTCTCTCCAAGGAGGATGATATTGAGGCCTTTCTCATGACCTTCGAAAGGACGGCCACCTTGGAAGAGTGGCCGCCCACAGAATGGGCTAGCGCATTAGCTCCTCTTTTGACCGGGTGGCTCAGGAAGCCTATTTTGACCTGGATTCCCGCGAAGCGGCGGACTATGGGCGACTAAAACCGAGATCCTGTCCCGGTACCAGCTGACTGCCAGAGATAGGGCTGTAAAGTTCCATCAATGGACCTATACAGCTGATCAACCCGTCCGTGCCCAGATCTTCGCCTTAATACGACTGACGAAACAGTGGCTAGAACCTGGAAAGGGAGTAGGACATGTGATAGAGACTCTCGTAGTGGACAAGATATTGAGAGAATTACCCAGTGACTTAAAAAGGGTTGTGGGGCAAGCCAACCCGTTGTCAGCCGACGACATAGCCCAGGCGGTGGAAACATATCGGTCTACAGGGGAGTTGTTAAAAAGTGACAAGGAGGAACGGAAGGAGTCTTCCAATCCCGTACCACGACTCACCCCGGCGCGCCCGCCACCGAAACGTCCAAGCCCCTCCAGGAGGTGGGAGAAGTCAGCCACCACACAGCCGGGTCGGTGTTATAAGTGTCAGTCTCCCAACCATTATGCCCCACAATGTCCTAGCAAGGATGAGCCCATGGTCACGGAGTCGTCACTGCCTACCCCCACACATCCCGTTTTGAGGGGGCAGGATCAACACTGTTGGTTAGCAGAGATAGCCCCAGCCTCAGAGATTCCGGTGCGAGTTGAAGGACAAGATGTGGTAGCTATTCTCGACTCGGGAAGTATGGTTACGTTAGTAGAGGAGCGGATGGTGACCTCCGCCACACTGCTACCAGACAAAGTAGCCGTATCCTGTATCCATGGAGACACCCACTATTACCCCACTGTGAATCTGCCTATTCTCACTCCAAAAGGAAGGTGTACAGTCAGGGCAGGGAAAGTGCCCCAGCTGAAGGTGCCATTATTGATCGGGAGAGACTGTCCCCTATATAGGAGCTTCGGCAGATGACGTTATGCACGGGAAGAAGGGGGACAGGAAAGAAGAGAATCTCCAAGCCCGAGGTAGTAGTACTACAAGGAGACGTAGCCGCGTCCTCGTCCTCTACAGCAGAGGAAGAAATAGCGAACCAACGTTTACGACAGATATTCCAGGAAACCACCGATGAAGACACCTGTGAAGGGTTATACACAACGCAGGAAGGAAGGAGCAACCAGGCACTAAGGGATATATTTGAAGCTCCATCCGAGGAGGGAACCTGGAAGGGATTCTCCTCGGTCTCCCCTGATGGGGATGTGGAACAACCTCCACATCCCTCTACTGAGGTTGACCTGCCCCAGGAATTAAAGGGACAGTTCGGCACCTCGCAGCATAGAGACCCAGACCTAAGGGAGGCCATGAGGAAGGTGAAGGTGATCGACGGAAGGAACGTCGACGGATCAGGTGAGCCCCCTCTTCCTTACTATGCAATCAGGCGGGGTCTCTTATACTGGGTCGTACGACGAAGGGGGGAAAACCAGGAATTACTAATGGTGCCTAGACCATACAGGGATACAGTTCTACAGTTAGCCCATTCCCACGTCCTAGGAGGACACCTGGCACGAGACAAGACGATTGACAGAATCATGCAGAGATTCTATTGGCCCCGTGTCACCCGAGATGTGGCCAGGTATTGTAAGACGTGTGATCAATGTCAACGTACAGCCCCACGGCCACACCTACGTAACCCTTTGATTCCTCTCCCCATCATAGAGACTCCCTTTGAACGCATAGCTATGGACCTCGTAGGACCCCTCCCAAAATCCGCCAGAGGACACGAGTACATCCTAGTGGTTATAGATTATGCTACCAAGTTCCCGGAGGCCATACCCCTACGTAACATGTCGTCAAAGGGAATTGCCAAGGAGTTATTCCTGATGTTCTCTCGTGTGGGCCTTCCCAAGACTATCTTAACCGATCAAGGAACCCCGTTCATGTCCCGGTTGATGAAGGACTTGTGTCGGTTATATCAGGTTCAACAGATACGTACAAGCATATTCCACCCTCAAACAGATGGGTTGTGTGAACGCTTGAACAAAACAATTAAAAGCATGTTGAGAAGAGTGGTGTCCCGAGACGGGAAAAACTGGGACATGCTTCTCCCACACTTAATGTTTGCCCTGCGAGAAGTACCCCAGGCATCCACTGGATTCTCTCCGTTTGAATTGCTCTATGGCAGACCCTGTCGAGGAATCCTCGACTTAGCCAAGGAGACCTGGGAGACCCAACCATGCCCCTTTCGATCTACAATAGAACATGTTACCCTGATGAGAGACCGCCTGTCAGCAGTGTGGCCCATAGTCAAGGAGCATATGGAGAAGGCCCAAAGGACCCAAGGCCGGGCCTATGATAAATCTGCGACCCCCCCGTGAGTTCACCGTGGGAGAGAAAGTGATGGTGCTTGTGCCCACGGCCGAACATCGCTTGCTGGCGCAGTGGAGGGGGCCCTACGAGGTAATGAAAAGGGTCTCACCGGTCAATTACCTCATCAAGCAACCTGACAGGAGGAAGAAGGTCCAACTCTATCACATAAACCTGCTGAAGACGTACCATGGACGAGAGGAGGAGGTGGCTTTGATGGCCCTGGAGGGCAAAGAAAAAAAAGAGGCTCTACCACAGGTGCGCCGTGGCCAAACTCTCCTACCGGAGCAGTCAAGACAGCTAGACAAGCTGATTATGAACTTTGGTCGAATATTCTCTCCATTCCCAGGACAAACAGATGTCCTGTTCCACCATATCCACACTGAACCCGGCAAGAAAGTGCATATCCGCCCTTACAGGATTCCTGAGGCTCGCCGAGTCATCGCTAAGAAAGAGGTGAGGGAGATGTTGAGGATGGGCGTGATCGAGCCCTCGACGAGCGAGTGGTCCAGTCCCATAGTCCTGGTCCCCAAAGCCGATGGTAGTATGAGACTCTGCAACGACTTTAGGGGCGTGAATGCCATCTCTACATTCGATGCGTACCCCATGCCCCGTGTGGATGAACTCTTGGAGCGCTTAGGAAAGGCCAAGTTCATCACTACCCTGGATTTGACGAAGGGATATTGGCAAGTGCCGGTGGCTCCGGAGGATCGCCCAAAGACTGCCTTCGCCACCCCAGAGGGGCTTTTCCAGTATGTGAGGATGCCCTTCGGACTGCACGGAGCTGCTGCAACCTTCCAACGCCTCATGGATGCCATTCTACGGCCCCATCAAGAGTATGCAGCGGCGTACATAGACGATGTGGTCATCCACAGCGAGGACTGGGATAGTCACCTCCTGCGATTACGGGCGGTGCTCGTGAGTTTGGAAGCCACAGGGTTGACAGCCAATCCAAATAAATGCTGCCTGGGCCTGTCCGAAGCGGAATACCTGGGGTATACCGTGGGGAATGGGAAAATACGCCCGCAGGCAGAGAAGACCAGGGCAATTCGTGACTGGCCTCGACCCCGGACCAAGCGAGACGTTCGGGCCTTCTTAGGGATAACAGGATATTATCGCCGTTTTATCCCGGGATATGCAACCATTGCCAACCCCCTCACAAACCTCATCAGGAAAAACCTGCCAAACCAGGTAGAGTGGAAAGACGAGACGGAAGAGGCCTTTCAATTGTTAAAAGATGGCCTGTGTTCCGATCCCGTTCTACAGGCTCCGGACTTCTCACAAGAGTTCATTGTGCAGGTCGACGCCTCGGATACAGGGCTCGGGGCCGTACTAGCTCAGGGTGAAGGTGAAGCAGAGAAGCCGATTCTCTTCATTAGTAGGAAACTCAGCGATCGGGAACAGAGGTATGCGACCGTAGAGAAAGAGGCCTTAGCCATCAAGTGGGCCCTCGATTATCTCCGGTACTACCTACTGGGTCGGAGGTTTGCATTAGTTACTGACCATGCGCCCCTCACGTGGATGGCTGGTAAGAGAAACAATAACAACAGAATAGCCAGATGGTTTTTGTCTTTACAACCGTTCTCTTTCCATGTCATCCACAGGGCCGGATCGAGAACGGGAATGCAGACGCGCTGTCCCGACGCGACCAAGACGGTGCGTCTGGCGCCCGACCTCGGTTCGGTCCTGGGGGAAGGTATGTGGAAGGACCACTAGAGGGCAGGCTGGGCTCATGGATAGTAGCCCAACAAAGCATAGGAGACAAGGTAACCAGAGTCAATTAAGCACAGCTGACTGTACTAATGAGATACTCTCCTTCCCCTATAAAAGAGAGAATGGAACCAGCAGAGAGGGGAAAAAACTATCTCTGGAAGATGGCCACCGAGAGAGAGAAGCTGTGCTGAAAGAACCACGAAGATGGTGACAAACCCGTGATTTATGTTTGTTGTAGTTTAAAGATTATCCTATTGTGTTCTTGTTTCATCTGGAGAAGAAGATGTGTGTTTTTCCTTGGAAGATTTTTCATTGATTATGTTAGAATGTTTTTGGTTGACAAAATACCCTCAATAGAGAACCGTGTTCAATCAGAAAAACCTACTCCTGACTCGTTTATTCCACCTTCCCGCTTTAGAGTGACGCCTAATTACTTGG
>NW_026279002.1:7500-19123 GCF_023373465.1 Oncorhynchus keta | reverse complement strand
TGTGTAGAGGACCCAGGAGATATATAAGGAATCATGTCTGTGTAGAGGACCCAGGAGATATATAAATCATGTCTGTGTAGAGGACCCAGGAGATATATACAGACAATCATGTCTGTGTAGTCTGTGTAGAGGACCCAGGAGATATATAAGGAATCATGTCTGTGTAGAGGACCCAGGAGATATATAAGGAATCATGTCTAATGTGTAGAGAACCCAGGAGATATATAAGGAATCATGTCTGTGTAGAGAACCCAGGAGATATATAAGGAATCATGTCTGTGTAGAGGAGCCAGGAGATATATAAGGAATCATGTCTATTCACCCAATGGGTCAGACAGGAGATATATAAGGAATCATGAAACGACAAAGATATGTTCCCACCAGCACAATAATTTATTCTCCTCTTTAGGTGATGTCTCCTCCTTCTCTCTAAACATTACATCTTTGTTGCTAGACAGGAAGTTAAGTGATGTGTGTAATAAACTGTTCCTTCTCCCTTAATCTGACCTGACTTGACCTCGGGCCCCATTCCTCACCAAACCACATCTCTCCACCCTTACCAGTGACCTCAACCATGTGATTGCCTTTTCCCTCACTTAGTAACTCTCCAAGCCCATGTCTCGTATCCACCCTTAATTGACCCCACCATATACATTCCTCCTATGTATAACCATTAACTTCTGGTGTAGCAAGTATTTCAAATAATAACGCAACAACTGAAACCAGAGTGTAGCCCTTCTCCACTCCATAGGGTTCCTAATATCTAACAATAACATGTTCTGTTAGAATGTAAGCTCTCTGCATTCTACTCTCTCCCTTAGTGACATGAATAAGGATATTTCAAGTCCCCCCCCAATAAGATTTAGATGCAAGTGGCTGTTCCACTGGATGTCATAAGGTGTATGCACCAATTTGTAAGTCGCTCTGGATAAGAGCGTCTGCTAAATGACTTAAATGTAAATGTAAATGTAATGTCTGTGTAGAGGACCCAGGAGATATATACACAGACAACATGTCTGTCTGTGTAGAGGACCCAGGAGATATATAAGGAATCATGTCTGTGTAGAGAACCCAGGAGATATATAAGGATTCATGTATGTGTAGAGAACCCAGGAGATATATAAGGAATCATGTCTGTGTAGAGAACCCAGGAGATATATAAGGAATCATGTCTAATGTGTAGAGAACCCAGGAGATATATAAGGATTCATGTCTGTGTAGAGAACCCAGGAGATATATAAGGATTCATGTCTGTGTAGAGAACCCAGGAGATATATAAGGATTCATGTCTGTGTAGAGGACCCAGGAGATATATAAGGATTCATGTCTGTGTAGAGGACCCAGGAGATATATATGGATTCATGTCTGTGTAGAGAACCCAGGAGATATATAAGGATTCATGTCTGTGTAGAGGACCCAGGAGATATATAAGGAATCATGTCTAATGTGTAGAGAACCCAGGAGATATATAAGGATTCATGTATGTATAGAGAACCCAGGAGATATATAAGGATTCATGTCTGTGTAGAGGACCCAGGAGATATATAAGGATTCATGTCTGTGTAGAGGACCCAGGAGATATATAAGGAATCATGTCTGTGTAGAGAACCCAGGAGATATATAAGGAATCATGTCTGTGTAGAGGACCCAGGAGATATATAAGGATTCATGTCTGTGTAGAGGACCCAGGAGATATATAAGGATTCATGTCTGTGTAGAGGACCCAGGAGATATATAAGGAATCATGTCTGTGTAGAGAACCCAGGAGATATATAAGGAATCATGTCTGTGTAGAGAACCCAGGAGATATATAAGGAATCATGTCTGTGTAGAGAACCCAGGAGATATATAAGGAATCATGTCTGTGTAGAGAACCCAGGAGATATATAAGGAATCATGTCTGTGTAGAGAACCCAGGAGATATATAAGGAATCATGTCTGTGTAGAGGACCCAGGAGATATATAAGGAATCATGTCTGTGTAGAGAACCCAGGAGATATATAAGGAATCATGTCTGTGTAGAGGACCCAGGAGATATATAAGGAATCATGTCTGTGTAGAGAACCCAGGAGATATATAAGGAATCATGTCTGTGTAGAGAACCCAGGAGATATATAAGGAATCATGTCTGTGTAGAGAACCCAGGAGATATATAAGGAATCATGTCTGTGTAGAGAACCCAGGAGATATATAAGGAATCATGTCTGTGTAGAGGACCCAGGAGATATATAAGGAATCATGTCTAATGTGTAGAGAACCCAGGAGATATATAAGGAATCATGTCTGTGTAGAGGACCCAGGAGATATATAAGGAATCATGTCTGTGTAGAGGACCCAGGAGATATATAAGGAATCATGTCTGTGTAGAGGACCCAGGAGATATATAAGGAATCATGTCTGTGTAGAGAACCCAGGAGATATATAAGGAATCATGTCTGTGTAGAGGACCCAGGAGATATATAAGGAATCATGTCTGTGTAGAGGACCCAGGAGATATATAAGGAATCATGTCTGTGTAGAGAACCCAGGAGATATATAAGGAATCATGTCTGTGTAGAGGACCCAGGAGATATATAAGGAATCATGTCTGTGTAGAGGACCCAGGAGATATATAAGGAATCATGTCTGTGTAGAGGACCCAGGAGATATATAAGGAATCATGTCTGTGTAGAGGACCCAGGAGATATATAAGGAATCATGTCTGTGTAGAGGACCCAGGAGATATATAAGGAATCATGTCTGTGTAGAGGACCCAGGAGATATATAAGGAATCATGTCTAATGTGTAGAGGACCCAGGAGATATATAAGGAATCATGTCTGTGTAGAGAACCCAGGAGATATATAAGGAATCATGTCTGTGTAGAGGAGCCAGGAGATATATAAGGAATCATGTCTGTGTAGAGAACCCAGGAGATATATAAGGAATCATGTCTGTGTAGAGGACCCAGGAGATATATAAGGAATCATGTCTGTGTAGAGAACCCAGGAGATATATAAGGAATCATGTCTGTGTAGAGGACCCAGGAGATATATACACAGACAACATGTCTGTCTGTGTAGAGGACCCAGGAGATATATAAGGAATCATGTCTGTGTAGAGGACCCAGGAGATATATAAGGAATCATGTCTGTGTAGAGGACCCAGGAGATATATAAGGAATCATGTCTGTGTAGAGAACCCAGGAGATATATAAGGAATCATGTCTGTGTAGAGGGACCCAGGAGATATATAAGGAATCATGTCTGTGTCAGAGGACCCAGGAGATATATGAAACGACAAAGTATGTTAGAGACCCAGGAGATATATAAGGAATCATGTCTTTGTAGAGGACCCAGGAGATATATAAGGACATCATGTCTGTGTAGACAGGACCCAGGAGATATATAAGGAATCATGTCTGTGTAGAGACCCAGGAGATTCCTCACCAAACCATGTCTGTGTAGAGAACCCAGGAGATATATAATGTGATTCATGTCTGTGTAGAGAACCCAGGAGATATATAAGGATTCATGTCTGTATGTAGAGACCCAGGAGATATATCAAATAATGTCTGTGAAACCCAGGAGATATCCATATAGGGTTCATGTAATGTGTAGAGAACCCAGGAGATATATAAGGATTCATGTCTGTCCCCCCCCCAATAAGATTTAGATGCCCAGGAGATATATAAGGATAAGAGCGTCATGTCTAAATGTGTAGAGGACCCAGGAGATATATAAGGATTCATGTCTGTGTATATATAAGGATTCATGTATGTGTATTCATGTCTGTGTAGAGAACCCAGGAGATATATAAGGAATCATGTCTAATGTGTAGAGAACCCAGGAGATATATAAGGAATCATGTCTGTGTAGAGAACCCAGGAGATATATAAGGAATCATGTCTGTGTAGAGAACCCAGGAGATATATAAGGATTCATGTCTGATGTGTAGAGGACCCAGGAGATATATAAGGAATCATGTCTGTGTAGAGAACCCAGGAGATATATAATGAATCATGTCTGATGTGTAGAGAACCCAGGAGATATATAAGGATTCATGTCTGTGTAGAGGACCCAGGAGATATATAAGGAATCATGTCTGTGTAGAGAACCCAGGAGATATATAAGGAATCATGTCTGTGTAGAGGACCCAGGAGATATATAAGGAATCATGTCTGTGTAGAGAACCCAGGAGATATATAAGGAATCATGTCTGTGTAGAGAACCCAGGAGATATATAAGGAATCATGTCTGTGTAGAGAACCCAGGAGATATATAAGGAATCATGTCTGTGTAGAGAACCCAGGAGATATATAAGGAATCATGTCTGTGTAGAGAACCCAGGAGATATATAAGGAATCATGTCTGTGTAGAGAACCCAGGAGATATATAAGGAATCATGTCTAATGTGTAGAGAACCCAGGAGATATATAAGGAATCATGTCTGTGTAGAGAACCCAGGAGATATATAAGGAATCATGTCTGTGTAGAGAACCCAGGAGATATATAAGGATTCATGTCTGATGTGTAGAGGACCCAGGAGATATATAAGGAATCATGTCTGTGTAGAGAACCCAGGAGATATATAAGGAATCATGTCTGTGTAGAGAACCCAGGAGATATATAAGGAATCATGTCTGTGTAGAGGACCCAGGAGATATATAAGGAATCATGTCTGTGTAGAGGACCCAGGAGATATATAAGGAATCATGTCTGTGTAGAGGACCCAGGAGATATATAATCATGTCTGTGTAATCATGTCTGTGTAGAGAACCCAGGAGATATATAAGGAATCATGTCTGTGTAGAGAACCCAGGAGATATATAAGGAATCATGTCTGTGTAGAGAACCCAGGAGATATATAAGGAATCATGTCTGTGTAGAGAACCCAGGAGATATATAAGGAATCATGTCTGTGTAGAGGACCCAGGAGATATATAAGGAATCATGTCTGTGTAGAGAACCCAGGAGATATATAAGGAATCATGTCTGTGTAGAGAACCCAGGAGATATATAAGGAATCATGTCTGTGTAGAGGACCCAGGAGATATATAAGGAATCATGTCTAATGTGTAGAGAACCCAGGAGATATATAAGGAATCATGTCTGTGTAGAGGACCCAGGAGATATATAAGGAATCATGTCTGTGTAGAGAACCCAGGAGATATATAAGGAATCATGTCTAATGTGTAGAGGACCCAGGAGATATATAAGGAATCATGTCTGTGTAGAGGACCCAGGAGATATATAAGGAATCATGTCTGTGTAGAGAACCCAGGAGATATATAAGGAATCATGTCTGTGTAGAGAACCCAGGAGATATATAAGGAATCATGTCTGTGTAGAGAACCCAGGAGATATATAAGGAATCATGTCTGTGTAGAGAACCCAGGAGATATATAAGGAGTCATGTCTGTGTAGAGGACCCAGGAGATATATAAGGAATCATGTCTGTGTAGAGAACCCAGGAGATATATAAGGAATCATGTCTGTGTAGAGGACCCAGGAGATATATAAGGAATCATGTCTGTGAGAACCCAGGAGATATATAAGGAATCATGTCTGTGTAGAGAACCCAGGAGATATATAAGGAATCATGTCTGTGTAGAGGACCCAGGAGATATATAAGGAATCATGTCTGTGTAGAGGACCCAGGAGATATATAAGGAATCATGTCTGTGTAGAGGACCCAGGAGATATATAAGGAATCATGTCTGTGTAGAGGACCCAGGAGATATATAAGGAATCATGTCTGTGTAGAGGACCCAGGAGATATATAAGGAATCATGTCTGTGTAGAGAACCCAGGAGATATATAAGGAATCATGTCTGTGTAGAGAACCCAGGAGATATATAAGGAATCATGTCTGTGTAGAGGACCCAGGAGATATATAAGGAATCATGTATGTGTAGAGAACCCAGGAGATATATAAGGAATCATGTCTGTGTAGAGAACCCAGGAGATATATAAGGAATCATGTCTGTGTAGAGGACCCAGGAGATATATAAGGAATCATGTCTGTGTAGAGGACCCAGGAGATATATAAGGAATCATGTCTGTGTAGAGGACCCAGGAGATATATAAGGAATCATGTCTGTGTAGAGGACCCAGGAGATATATAAGGAATCATGTCTGTGTAGAGGACCCAGGAGATATATAAGGAATCATGTCTGATGTGTAGAGAACCCAGGAGATATATAAGGAATCATGTCTGTGTAGAGGACCCAGGAGATATATAAGGAATCATGTCTGTGTAGAGAACCCAGGAGATATATAAGGAATCATGTCTGTGTAGAGGACCCAGGAGATATATAAGGAATCATGTCTGTGTAGAGGACCCAGGAGATATATAAGGAATCATGTCTGTGTAGAGAACCCAGGAGATATATAAGGAATCATGTCTGTGTAGAGAACCCAGGAGATATATAAGGAATCATGTCTGTGTAGAGGACCCAGGAGATATATAAGGAATCATGTCTGTGTAGAGAACCCAGGAGATATATAAGGAATCATGTCTGTGTAGAGAACCCAGGAGATATATAAGGAATCATGTCTGTGTAGAGGACCCAGGAGATATATAAGGAATCATGTCTGTGTAGAGAACCCAGGAGATATATAAGGAATCATGTCTGTGTAGAGAACCCAGGAGATATATAAGGAATCATGTCTGTGTAGAGGACCCAGGAGATATATAAGGAATCATGTCTTGTGTGTGGAGGACCCAGGAGATATATAAGGAATCATGTCTGTGTAGAGAACCCAGGAGATATATAAGGAATCATGTCTGTGTAGAGGACCCAGGAGATATATAAGAATCATGTCTGTGTAGAGGACCCAGGAGATATATAAGGAATCATGTCTTGTGTGTGGAGGACCCAGGAGAGATTGAGAGCCTAGTATCTGTCAGTGCAGGGCTTGAATATGGCAGACAGAGAGACCTGTTGTCCAGACAGTGCAGGGCTTGAATATGGCAGACAGGGACCTGTTGTAGAACAGGCCAGGACAAACTTCACACGGATTCTTTCAAACCTCAAACGCTCCAGTTCTGTTTGAAGCTACCGAGCTGTGATTACTGCTCTGTTTTCTACTATGGTGGTGGACTGGTTGTGTTTCCAGTTCAGTACAAGTTGGATGAGACTCTGCAATTGTACATGTCATTGTTATCTGAAGGAAAGAAGGCTGTTACAACACAACTGGTATCCAATACACACATACACAATGGGAACGTTCTAGGGGGACTGACTGGATTTAGGGGAAATATCTGTTACTGTCCACTATAAAGTTGAGAATACTTCATTTGGTAGCCCCCCCCCTCTCTCTCTCTTTATCTCTCTCTTTATCTCTCTCTTTATCTCTCTCTCTCTCTCTCTATCTCTCTCTCTCTCTCTCTCTCTCTCTCTCTCTCTCTCTCTCTCTCTCTCTCTCTCTCTCTCTCTCTCTCAATTAAATGTAAAGGGCTTTGTTGGCATGGGAAACATATGTTGACATTGCCAGAGCATGTGACATAGATAAACAAAAGTGAAATAAACAATTAAAAAAAATGAACAATAGACATTACAGTCACAACAGTTCCAAAGGAATAGAGACATTTCAAATGTCATATTATGTCTATGTACAGTCATTGTGGGTCTGTGTGATCTGAGGGAAATATGTGTCTCTAATATGGTCATACATTTGGCAGGAAGTTAGGAAGTTCAGCTCAGTTTACACCTCATTTTGTGGGCAGTGAGCACATAGCCTGTCTTCTCTTGAGAGCCAGGTCTGCCTACGGCGGCCTTTCTCAATAGCAAGGCTATGCTGACTAAGTCTGTACATAGTCAAAGCTTTCCTTAAGTTTGGGTCAGTCACAGTGGTCAGGTATTCTGCCACTGTGTACTCTCTGTTTAGGGCCAAATAGCATTCTAGTTTACTCTGTTTTTTTTTTGTAAATTCTTTCCAATGTGTCAAGTAATTATCTTTTTGTTTTCTCATGATTTGTTTGGGTCTAATTGTCTCCCCCGCACCCCCACACAGACAATCCATATATTCAGCAGCATCTCATTGCAGTGCGATAGTGTTGAAAGGATCTGATTCCTACCCAGCAGCCATTGCAGTGTGATAGTGTTGAAAGGATCTGATTCCTACCCAGCAGCCATTGCAGTGTGATAGTGTTGAAAGGATTTGATTCCTACCCAGCAGCCATTGCAGTGTGATAGTGTTGAAAGGATCTGATTCCTACCCAGCAGCCATTGCAGTGTGATAGTGTTGAAAGGATCTGATTCCTACCCAGCAGCCATTGCAGTGTGATAGTGTTGAAAGGATCTGATTCCTACCCAGCAGCATCTCATTGCAGTGCGATAGTGTTGAAAGGATCTGATTCCTACCCAGCAGCATCTCATTGCAGTGCGATAGTGTTGAAAGGATCTGATTCCTACCCAGCAGCATCTCATTGCAGTGCGATAGTGTTGAAAGGATCTGATTCCTACCCAGCAGCATCTCATTGCAGTGTGATAGTGTTGAAAGGATCTGATTCCTACCCAGCAGCATCTCATTGCAGTGCGATAGTGTTGAAATCTGATTCCTACCCAGCATCTGCGATTCTGATTCCTACCCAGCAGCATCTCATTGCAGTGCGATAGTGTTGAAAGGATCTGATTCCTACCCAGCAGCATCTCATTGCAGTGCGATAGTGTTGAAAGGATCTGATTCCTACCCAGCAGCATCTCATTGCAGTGCGATAGTGTTGAAAGGATCTGATTCCTACCCAGCAGCATCTCATTGCAGTGCGATAGTGTTGAAAGGATCTGATTCCTACCCAGCAGCATCTCATTGCAGTGCGATAGTGTTGAAAGGATCTGATTCCTACCCAGCAGCATCTCATTGCAGTGCGATAGTGTTGAAAGGATCTGATTCCTACCCAGCAGCATCTCATTGCAGTGCGATAGTGTTGAAAGCAGCATCTGATTCCTGATTCCCAGCAGCATCTCATTGCAGTGCGATAGTGTTGAAAGGATCTGATTCCTACCCAGCAGCATCTCATTGCAGTGCGATAGTGTTGAAAGGATCTGATTCCTACCCAGCAGCATCTCATTGCAGTGCGATAGTGTTGAAAGGATCTGATTCCTACCCAGCAGCATCTCATTGCAGTGCGATAGTGTTGAAAGGATCTGATTCCTACCCAGCAGCATCTCATTGCAGTGCGATAGTGTTGAAAGGATCTGATTCCTACCCAGCAGCATCTCATTGCAGTGCGATAGTGTTGAAAGGATCTGATTCCTACCCAGCAGCATCTCATTGCAGTGCGATAGTGTTGAAAGGATCTGATTCCTACCCAGCAGCATCTCATTGCAGTGCGATAGTGTTGAAAGGATCTGATTCCTACCCAGCAGCATCTCATTGCAAAGGCTGCAGCATCTCATTGGTAGTGTCTGAAAGTCTGTACTGATTCCTACCCAGCAGCATCTCATTGCAGTGCGATAGTGTTGAAAGGATCTGATTCCTACCCAGCAGCATCTCATTGCAGTGCGATAGTGTTGAAAGGATCTGATTCCTACCCAGCAGCATCTCATTGCAGTGCGATAGTGTTGAAAGGATCTGATTCCTACCCAGCAGCATCTCATTGCAGTGCGATAGTGTTGAAAGGATCTGATTCCTACCCAGCAGCATCTCATTGCAGTGCGATAGTGTTGAAAGGATCTGATTCCTACCCAGCAGCATCTCATTGCAGTGCGATAGTGTTGAAAGGATCTGATTCCTACCCAGCAGCATCTCATTGCAGTGCCTGATTCCTACCCAGCAGCATCTCATTGCAGTGCGATAGTGTTGAAAGGATCTGATTCCTACCCAGCAGCATCTCATTGCAGCATCTCATTGTGCGATAGTGTTGAAAGGATCTGATTCCTACCCAGCAGCATCTCATTGCAGTGCGATGTTGAGTGTTCCTACCCAATTGCAGGATGTTGAAAGGATCTGATTCCTACCCAGCAGCATCTCATTGCAGTGCGATAGTGTTGAAAGGATCTGATTCCTACCCAGCAGCATCTCATTGCAGTGCGATAGTGTTGAAAGGATCTGATTCCTACCCAGCAGCATCTCATTGCAGTGCGATAGTGTTAAAAGGATCTGATTCCTACCCAGCAGCCATTGGATGCTCCCAGCCTAGTCAAAGACAGGTGAGGTGACATCATTGGGACTGTCATAGCATCTGGTTTCTGTCTCTCTCTGGGAGCAAGGGTGTGGGTTTCCCTCTCTCTGGGAGGGGCTGGCTGGGAGGGGAGAGGTGTTAGGAGGACAGACAGACCAGAATAGTGCACTATATAGGGAAAAGGGTGCTCTTTTGGTTCTGATCAAACGTAGTGCACTATATAGGGAATAGGGTGCTCTTTTGGTTCTGATCAAAAATAGTGCACTATATAGGGAATAGGGTGCCATTTGGGATGGTCTATGGACGACGGATGGGAGGTTTGTGGGGAAAGAGGTTGAGGGTCGCTACGGTACACCTGGTGTGGAGTGGAGTTTATTCCAGAGCCGCAATGCTGCACAATTCACTATCACCCACGTTTCAAATTCCGCTGTCCCAAAAGACAAGTCAACTAAAATAAGGCAATATTCCGAGGGAATTTGCAAATGTTCATTCGATATTACGCAACAGCCATTCAAGTAAAAACTTAGCGTAGATGTATGTTTAAATGTATAGTCACTTGGTGCGTTCACAGCCTCAGAGCACCAGAGAGCGCGCAACAGAATTTGCCGAAGCACCTGCTCAGATTCCACAATTCCAATCCAGTCGGTGTCAGACATAACAATGCTATGAAAACTAACGACAGAGCTAAATGAACATTTCCTGAGTGTTAAAACCTACATTCGGTTACAAGTCGTTTTTCTTGACAAGTCCTGTCGAGGCAAAGTGCCTGAGGTTTTTTTTTTGTCGAATTCCACCCTCCCGTTTCGCTCCCGTCCTCCTGTTCAGCAGCAATTGGTCGACCCCCCCCGTCAGTCCACAGGATGAAATGAGGTGAAGGAAGGAGAGAGAGAAGTAGAGGGGGATGAATAGCCGAAGGGACGGTTGAATAACGACGCAAGAAACACCCACCCCCAGTTTGAGTCTGGACTGACTGACGGAATAGTTGACTGAGAGAGGCTGAAACAAACCAGGGAGACGGAGACATACACTCTGGGGACCGAGAGGATCCGTGGGAAATAGGAGCGTTTAGGATTTGATGACTTGTGAGTTATGGATTGCTATTTCATTCATCAGTATGGAATTTGTTTTGTTTCGAGTGCTTAGCCTATATTTATTATGGTCATTTACTCCGCGCTCTCAAAGGCAAACAATTGGATAGATTGACTTGATCAAATATACTGACAAATTACCAAATTAATTGTAAAGGAATTGAAAGTTCTGGAATGTAACTAAACTTGTGGGTAATCTTCTCATCAGTTTCCTGTCGGGTGCACAAGTTAACAATTAACTTTTGAAGTAGGCACTGTGAGAGTTGCACAACTGGAGTCATTTAAGCCATTCAAATGTTTTTTGTGTGCCTATAAATCAAGTCAGAAATGATTTGTATGTATTATTAACTATCATTATTATGGTCTTCGTGGAATTTCATTGTAAATACAAAAAAAAACGAAATATCTCTATTTTCCGGTTGTTTCCAG
>NW_026279001.1:0-1767 GCF_023373465.1 Oncorhynchus keta | reverse complement strand
GGATGTAAAGGCATACCCATAGTGAATTATGCTTAGATATTATTAATGGATGGCATTCAACCAAGCAGGAATATTTAATCTTGCCAAATTTTTTTTAGATAGATGTGCTGATTGTGGCGCTGCTTAAATCGTATTTGGAATGACTTTAAGGATGTCTGATATTGCTGATATCTATATTGCTAAAGAACGTCTGCCATTTTTATCTCATTGTTTCATTTCGTTCAGGCTTATTATTTTTGTGGGGAGGAATGTAATTGTTATCGTTCGTTAACAGACGGAACACACACACATCAACATTTTTTTAAACCAAAACCAGAGAGGTAGAACTGTAACCGCAAGACAGTAGTTACCAAGCAACCCCATGAAATGTTTCCGGTCACCAGCTCAAACAAACCCTAAGTGGGTTTATCTCATCAATAACATGATGAGAAACAAAACACGTCAATTAATCCCGGAAATATTGATTCAGAATGAACGTGATGGAAAAAATAATGACCACATTATGAGACACCAAATATTTATTTTGAGCTGTATTGACTGATGCGTCTCATTGACTCCAATTAGAAATGCTTTAAGCCCACATTAGAGGCCTCTTCAATCACTTTATTCAGTTTCCTGAACCATCAGCACCAAAATGTTATCTTCATTTGGCCTGGTGTCTAAAGTCCCCCACCTGGCCCATTCATCAGCCACTCATTGGGCATCTGCCTCCATTAGCTTCTATACGCTAAATTGAAAGCAGACCTCAGCCGCCTCCACCACTGTTTGATCAACATAGCTAATGGAGGCAGACTTCACTCATGTTTTCATTGGCCATGTCTCTTTGCCAAACGCTGAAGTTAAGAGGTGACACTAAATTAAATTGGTCTCCAATGTGATAACTGTTTCTGAAAAAATGAAATCTCATTTGAAGGTAGCCATTAGCGGGTGTTATGCCAAATAGATCACGCTGTCACAATTTGGGCCCAGCCCACCTATTACATGTCATTAGTGTGGAGAATTTGGTAGTGTAGCGAATTGCCCACGTGTTACACAGGTCTCTGTGTTGATATTTTCCTAATGGCTTGTTCCAGCCGTGCCATGTCTAACTTTGGCTACCAGCCTCAAGCTCTTGTGTTTGGCATTTGCTTTCCTCCTCTAGTATGTCTTTTGTAGCCCTGTACATAATGCTGTACTGTGAAGATATTGCAGGTAGATCTTGATTCTACTGTTTTTTTGCTCATTGAGAAAGTGATAGAGAGTCTCCTTGGAGTCTGTTCCTCTGGAAGACTCCCTTATCTCCCCTCTCTGGCCTCCCACATCTGGCCTTGCACTTAAAACTACAGTCATGACATGGCTGATAAACAGGGGGCCTCTGGCAGTTCCTGGCCCTGAGAGACAGGGACCTCTCTGGGGCTGACGTGTCCCTGCATGTCCCTCTCACCACCCTGGCCCGCTGTCCCATGTCACTGCGTGTGATCCTGCAGTGACAGCCCCTGTCAGGGGAGTAGCACATAACCTTTGCTTAGCTAATGGGTCCTTCATCATCCCCCCACGCCACCAGCACCAGCCCCCTGTTTATTGCTCTTTATTTTAAATTAAACTTGCGGCAGCAACCATCCATCATGGTCGCCCGTGACCTTAACTGAAGGAGATGACTCGCCCCTGTTGAACGCACAGCGTACGGGTTTAAAGGAGTCGACCCCAGGAGGGAAAGATGCCCCTCCCCCACTAGACAGGGACACTGAGGGTGCAACTCCCAATTACCTCTGAGGCCAGTGAATAATA
>NW_026279000.1:0-2691 GCF_023373465.1 Oncorhynchus keta | reverse complement strand
CCTAACCTTAACCCCTCCCAAACCCACGCCTAATCCTAACCTCTCCTCAAACCTCACGCCTAACCTTAACCTTTCCCTTAACCCCACGCCTAACCCTAATGTGTACCATTACCCTAACCAGAGGTTCTCATCCTATCTCCCTCCCTCACCCTAACCCTGACTCCCCTATGGAAAGTAGTCTGCACCAACCACTAAACCGGAACACTTCCTCTGTCTCCCCTCCTTTGTCATCAATACTCAATCAACAGACAACTATCATCCCCTAGTAACCACATTTTCATAGAATTAGACCTACATCAATCGTTTCAAACCACAGCTTCTCTACAGTTCAGCACATACATACCACTCCAAACCATACAGAATTATCTCAGCATTTAGAAAGAACAAAAACTTAAAGGACATGCTCACAAAGCAAGATTCAGTAGCAAGCCACCACAAGACCTCAAACCTCATAACGTCCATTTTCGACAGATAAAGTTCATTACAAATATACATAGCCACACATCAGCACCAGTACAAGAATCTTATTCATTGAACACACATAACACCATTTATATCATTACGTGCACTTTGCAATAAAACCAATACATTGGAGAACCAAACACACCATAGAAACCAGACTCAAACAACACCTGTATAACATTAAAAGGGCACACCTACAAACAGAACTCATAACCCACTTCCAGGAGCATCCATCACTCACCTTACCATATCAGGGTTACAGGCACATATAGGCTGGACCTGTGGGCAGCGAAAGAGGGTAGAACGGGAGTGGATCCAGCACCTACAGACAATAACGCCAAATGGCCTGAACGAGAGGTTTTAGAAAATGGGTTTTAACAGACAGAAAAATGGATGGAGAAGAACATGGTTTTATTCATAATTTATTTTTATTCTCTATAGATTTATGTCTTGTTTGGTTTTAGTTTGGCACTGCCTCTTTTAGGTTTTTCTGTCCTTTAACAAAACAATAAAACCATTTAAATGCACAATATGGCGTTTATGTTCACATTTAACAACACTATGGTTGAATGGATCTCTCACCACATTGACTTCTGTACTGCCATCCAAAAAAGAGGCAACTTGGAGCTTACCTCAGTTTTATTTATGGTCTTAGGAGGACATCTACGGGCTTTTTTAAGTACTACACCTATTAGATTAGATTATCACACATGGGAGGGATAAACAGGAGATAGGCCTGTGCACCGTAAAACGAACTAGTTGAAACGAAACACATTTATATTCAAAACCTAACCCCTAACCCCTAACCTAACCTGGCCCCTAACCTAACCTTCCTAACCCCCTGGCCTGGCCCTGGCCTGGCCTGAACCTGACCTAACCTGGCCTGGCCTAACCTAACCCTTTCAGCCCTAACCTAACCCTGGCCTGGGCCTGGCCCTAACCTAACCCTAGCCTAACCCTAACCCTAACCTGGCCTGGCCCTGGCCTACCCCAACCCTAAGCCCTGACCCTAACCCTGGCCCTTCCCTAACCTAACCCTAACCTAACCCTGGCCTAACCCTAGCCTAACCCAACCTAACCTAACCCTAAACCTTCCCCCTAACCTGACTGTCCCTGGCCTGGCCTTTCGGCCTGGCCTGGCCCTGGCCTGGCCTGACCTGGCCTGGCCTAACTAGCCTAACCTGGCCTGGCCTAACCCTGGCCTGGCCTGAGCCTGGCCTGGCCCTATAAATCACCCCCAACTACCTACCATATCAGGGTTACAGGCACATATAAGGCTGGACCTGTGGGCAGCTGAGGTAGAACGGGAGTGGATCCAGCACCTACAGACAATAACCCAAATGGCCTGAACGAGAGGTTTTTAGAAAATGGGTTTAACAGACAGAAAAATGGATGGAGAAGAACATGGTTTTATTCATAATTTATTTTTATTCTCTATAGATTTATGTCTTGTTTGGTTTTAGTTTGGCACTGCCTCTTTTAGGTTTTTCTGTCCTTTAACAAAACAATAAAACCATTTAAATGCACAATATGGCGTTTATGTTCACATTTAACAACACTATGGTTGAATGGATCTCTCACCACATTGACTTCTTCTGCTGCCATCCAAAAAAGAGGCAACTTGGAGCTTACCTCAGTTTTATTTATGGTCTTAGGAGGACATCTACGGGCTTTTTAAGTACTACACCTATTAGATTAGATTATCACATGGGAGGGATAAACAGGAGATAGGCCTGTGCACCGTAAAACGAACTAGTTGAAACAAACACGTTTATGTTTAAGACCTGGCCCTGGCCTATTTCAAGCCTGGCCTGAGCCTGGCCTGGCCTGGCCTGACTGACACAAGCCTGGCCTGGCCTGGCCCTGACCCTGGCCTGGCCCTGGCCCTGGCCCTGAGCCTGACCTGGCCTGGCCTATTTCAGCCTGAGCCTGGCCTGGCCTGACCATCGGCCTGGCCTGACCCTAGCCCTGGCCTATTTGGCCTGGCCCTGGCCCACAAGCCTGGCCCTGAGCCTGGCCTGAGCCTGACCTGGGGCCTGAGCCTGGCCTATTTGATTTCAGCCTGAGCCTGGCCCTGGCCTGAGCCTGGCCTGGCCTGGCCTATTTCAGCCTGTGGCCTGGCCTGGCCTGAGCCTGGCCTGGCCTATTCCCTGAGCCTGAGCCCTGGCCCTGGCCTGACCTGACCTGAGCCTGAGCCTATTTCAGCCTGGCCTGGCCTGGCCTGGCCTG
>NW_026278999.1:0-6530 GCF_023373465.1 Oncorhynchus keta | reverse complement strand
TGTCAAAATATAACAGAGACAGTAGATCTAGCTGGTCTGTCATAATATAATAGTGACAGATCTACCTGGTCTGTCAGTCTGAATAGAGACAGTAGATCTAGCTGGTCTGTCATCAAATAATAGGACACAGTAGATCTACCTGGGCTGTCATAGTATAATAGAGACAGTAGATCTAGCTGGTCTGTCATAGTACAATAGAGACATAGAGACAGTAGATCTAGCTGGTCTGTCATAACATAATAGAGACAGTAGATCAAGCTTGGTCTGTCATAATATAATAGAGACAGTAGATCTAGCTGTTCTGTCAAGAATATAATAGAGACAGTAGATCTAGCTGGTCTGTCATAATATAATAGGGACAGTAGATCTAGCTGGTCTGTCATAATATAATAGAGACAGTGTATCTACCAGTGTCTGTCATAATATAACAGAGACAGTAGATCGAGCTGGTCTGTCATAATATAACAGAGACAGTAGATCTACCTGGTATGTCAAAATATAATAGAGACAGTAGATCTAGCTTGTCTGTCATAATATAATAGAGACAGTAGATCTAGCTGGTCTGTCATATTATAATAGAGACAGTAGATCTGGCTGGTCTGTCATAATATCAATAGAGACAGTAGATCTACCTGGTCTGTCATAGTACAATATAGACAGTAGATCGAGTTGCTCTGTCATAATATGAGACAGTAGATCTAGCTGGTCTGTCATAATATAATAGAGACAGTAGATCTAGCTGATCTGTCATATTATAATAGAGACAGTAGATCTAGCTGGTCTGTCAAAATATAATAGAGACAGTGTATCTACCAGGTCTGTCATAATATAACAGAGACAGTAGATCTAGCTGGTCTGTCATAATATAACAGAGACAGTAGATCTACCTGGTATGTCAAAATATAATAGAGACAGTAGATCTAGCTGGTCTGTCATAATATAATAGAGACAGTAGATCTAGCTAGTCTGTCATATTATAATAGAGACAGTAGATCTAGCTGGTATGTCATAATATAATAGAGACAGTAGATCTAGCTGGTCTGTCATATTATAATAGAGACAGTAGATCTACCTGGTCTGTCATAGTATAATAGAAACAGTAGATCTAGCTGGTCTGTCATAATACAATAGAGACAGTAGATCTAGCTGGTCTGTCGTAATATAACAGAGACAGTAGATCTAGCTGGTCTGTCTAGTATATAGAGACAGTAGATCTAGCTGGTCTGTCATAATATAATAGAGACAGTAGATCTAGCTGGTCTGTCATATTATAATAGAGACAGTAGATCTAGCTGGTATGTCATAATATAATAGAGATAGTAGATCTACCTGGTCTGTCAAATTAGAAAAGAGAGTAGATCTAGCTGGTCTGTCGTAATATAATAGAGACAGTAGATCTAGCTGGTCTGTCATAGTATAATAGAGACAGTAGATCTAGCTGGTCTGTCATAGTACAATAGAGACATAGAGACAGTAGATCTAGCTGGTCTGTCATAATATAATAGGGACAGTAGATCAAGCTGGTCTGTCATAATATAATAGAGACAGTGTATCTACCAGGTCTGTCATAATATAACAGAGACAGTAGATCTAGCTGGTCTGTCATATTATAATAGAGACAGCAGATCTAGCTAGTCTGTCATAATATAATAGAGACAGTAGATCAAGCTGGTCTGTCATAATATAATAGAGACAGTAGTTCAAGCTGGTCTGTCATAATATAATAGAGACAGTAGATCTAGCTGTTCTGTCATAACATAATAGAGACAGTAAATCAAGCTGGTCTGTCATAATATAATAGAGACAGTAGATCTAGCTGGTCTGTCATAGTATAATAGAAACAGTAGATCTAGCTGGTCTGTCATAATATAATAGAGACAGTAGATCTAGCTGGTCTGTCATATTATAGTAGAGACAGTAGATCTAGCTGTTCTGTCATAATATAATGGAGATAGTAGATCTAGCTCAAACTGTCATATGTCAACAGAGAAACAGGATCAGCCATCTGTCATCATATAATAGAGATGTGTGTATCTACTTGTGGTCTGTCATAATTTAACAGATACCGTATGTAATGAGTTTCTCCCTTCTTCCTAAGAGGAGGCGAAACGGATCAGAGGACCAATACGCGGCGTGGTAATTTTCCATGGTACTTTTTAATGCTTATGGTACACATGAACAAAACTAACAAACAAGAAACAAGAAACTCAAAACAGTCCCCTATCTATAACAATAATAGAGACAAAGTCAGTCACCCACAAACACACAGTGAAACCCATTACCTATATGATTCTCAATCAGAGACAACTAATGACACCTGCCTCTGATTGAGAACCATACTATAGCCTAAACATAGAAATTCCCAAAAACCTAGACAAACAAACATAGACTGCCCACCCAACTCACGCCTGACCATACTAACTAAACACAAAACACAGAAAATAAAGGTCAGAACGTGACAGTACCCCTTCAAAGGTGACTCCGCCGCAAACCTGGACCTATAGGGGAGGGTCTGGGTGGGCGTCTGTCCGCGGTGGCGGGTGCCTGATGCGGGACGCGGACCCCATTTCACGATTGTCTTTGTCCGCCTTAACAGAACCATCCTCCATCTCCACTATCTTACTTCCCACCAGGAACATGATGCCGAACGGACGCACCATGATCCAGGACACCAGCACCATGGTGGTCATTGAAAGCGTTGAAGAAGCGTATGAGCTCCTCCCCTCTTCTCCCAGCTTCCTCAGTGCCACACCGAACACCATGGCAAAGAGAACCAGGCCCAAGATGTCACCCATCTGGTTCTGTGCCCACAGGAACCATGGCAACCCCTCTCAATGACCCCACTGGACAGAGGGGCAGCTCAGGACAGAGGGGCAGAAGCTCTGGGACAGAGGGCAGGGGCTCTGGGACAGAGGACAGGGGCTCTGGACAGAGGGACAGGGGCTCTGGACAGAGGGACAGGGGCTCTGGCGCCTCTGGGCTGAGGGGCCTGGCGCCTCTGGGCTGGGAGGGCTCCGCAGCGGCGCCAGACAGGCGGACGCTCCGGCAGCGGCGCCGGACAGGCGGGAGGCTCCGGCAGGCGCCGGACGGGGCGCTCCCGGGAGACAGGCGGGGCCAGGGACGCCCGCAGCTCCAACAGGCGCCAGACAGGCGGGACGCCTCCAGGGCCCGGACAGCGGCGCTAGCGCCACAGGCGGGGACGCTCCAACAGCAGCGGGACGCTCCGGCAACAGCGGGACAAGCGAGCTCCGCAGCGCGGACAAGCGCTGACAGGCGGGAGGCCTGCAGCAGCGCCCGGACAGGCGGGACGGACAGAAAGTCAGCAGGACAAGCGGGGCGCTGGCGCCGGACAGGCGGGACGCTCCGGCAGCAGCGGACCGGGAGAGCAGGCGGGGAGGGCAACTCGCAGCAGCGCCCGGACAGGCGGGGGCTCCGGCAGCGGCGCCCGGACAGGCGGGAGGCTCCGGCAGCAGCGCCAGACAGGCGAGCTCCAGGCGGCCGGACAGGCGGGGAGGCTCCGCAGCAGCGCCGGACAGGCGGGAGGCTCCGGCAGCAGCGCCCGGACAGGCGGGAGGCTCCGGCAGCGGCGCCGGACAGGCGGGAGGCTCCGGCAGCGGCGCGGACAGGCGGGCTCCAGCAGACAGGCGGGGCAGAGAGGAGACAGAGAGACAGCCTGGTGCGTGGAGCTGCTGCAGGAGGCAGCGAGCGCCGGACAGCGGCGCCCAGGACAGGCGGGACTCCGGCAGTGGCGCCGGACAGGCGGGAGGCTCCGGCAGCGGCGCCGACAGGGGAGCTCGGGAGGCTCCGGCAGCGGCGCCGGACAGGCTCCGGGCGAGCGCCGGACAGGCTCCGGCAGGGGAGGACAGGCGGGACACCTGAGGGAGGACAGCCCTGGTGCGTGGGCGGCTGCCAGGAACCAGGCTGGGGAGACTTTCAGGAGGCTTGGTGTTAGGAGGAGCCTGAAAGACCGGGCTGTGGGGGAGCACTGGAGCTCTGAGTGCACCCAAACCTTGGCACCACTTCCCCAGGCTGGACAAACTACTCGAGCCCGGACCCTCAAGAGTGCAGGCACAGGTTGAACTGGCTGTGGGTAAGCACGGGAGATCTAGTGCTTACTACACGCACCTCTCCCCTAGGCTCCACTCCCACAGTTGCCCGGTACGGAGCGGAGCGCAGGCAGAGGACGCACTGCACCCTCCCAGCGCCCGAGACACAGCACGCAGAGCCGGCGCAGGATAACCTGGACCAAGACTGCGTACCGGCGACCAGACCCGCTGAGCAGGCACCATACGCCCTGGCTCAATGCCCACACTCGCATGGCACTCGGGGGGCTTTTCGCCCTATAGCACCGGGCTATGGACACGCACTGGCGACACCGTGCGCTCAACCGCATAACACGGTGCCTGACCACAGTAATGCGCTGCTCATAATAAGCACGAGGAGTGAGCCCAGGTCTGCTACCTGGCTTAGTACCACACCTCGTGCCCCCCAAAAAATTTGGGGCTGCCTCTGCATCTGGGCGCACTGCCGTGCTGGCCCTCATATTGCCGCCGATCAGCTCGCTGCCTCCAGCTCCTGCTTTTGGGCTGCGATTTTCCCCAGCCCGTGCCCAGGGTCCCTCTCCGTTCAATAGACATCTGCTCCCATGTCCAGAGTCCGTGATGGTGGCCTCTGTTGTTGATGCTGCTGCTGCTGTCGTCGCTGTCCTTTACCACGCCGTTTGGTCCGATTGTGGTGGGTGATTCTGTAATGAGCTTCCTCTTCTTCCGAAGAGGAGAGGCGAAACGGATCAGAGGACCAATACGCGGCGTGGTAATTTTCCATGGTACTTTTTTAATGCTTTAAGGTACACATGAACAAAACTAACAAAACAAGAAATGTGAAACTCAAAACAGTCCTATCTGGTGCACACACAGAGACAGGAAACAATCACCCACAAACACACAGTGAAAACCTAGGCCACCTAAGTATGATTCTCAATCAGAGACAACTAATGACACCTGCCTCTGATTGAGAACCATACTAGCCGAAAACATAGAAATTCCCAAAACCTAGACAAACAAACATAGACTACCTCACCCAACTCACGCCCTGACCATACTAACTAAACACAAAACACAGAAAATAAAGGTCAGAACGTGACACCGTAGATCTAGCTTGTCTGTCATAATATAATAGAGACAGTAGATCTAGCTGTTCTGTCAAAATATAATAGAGACAGTAGATCTAGCTGGTCTGTCATAATATAATAGGGACAGTAGATCTAGCTGGTCTGTCATAATATAATAGAGACAGTGTATCTACCAGGTCTGTCATAATATAACAGAGACAGTAGATCTAGCTGGTCTGTCATAATATAACAGAGACAGTAGATCTACCTGCTATGTCAAAATATAATAGAGACAGTAGATCTAGCTTGTCTGTCATAATATAATAGAGACAGTAGATCTAGCTGGTCTGTCATATTATAATAGAGACAGTAGATCTGGCTGGTCTGTCATAATACAATAGAGACAGTAGATCTACCTGGTCTGTCATAGTACAATATAGACAGTAGATCGAGTTGCTCTGTCATAATATGAGACAGTAGATCTAGCTGGTCTGTCATAATATAATAGAGACAGTAGATCTAGCTGATCTTGTCATATTATAATAGAGACAGTAGATCTAGCTGGTCTGTCAAAATATAATAGAGACAGTGTATCTACCAGGTCTGTCATAATATAACAGAGACAGTAGATCTAGCTGGTCTGTCATAATATAACAGAGACAGTAGATCTACCTGGTATGTCAAAATATAATAGAGACAGTAGATCTAGCTGGTCTGTCATAATATAATAGAGACAGTAGATCTAGCTAGTCTGTCATATTATAATAGAGACAGTAGATCTAGCTGGTATGTCATAATATAATAGAGACAGTAGATCTAGCTGGTCTGTCATATTATAATAGAGACAGTAGATCTACCTGGTCTGTCATAGTATAATAGAAACAGTAGATCTAGCTGGTCTGTCATAATACAATAGAGACAGTAGATCTAGCTGGGTCTGTCGTGAATATAATAGAGACAGTAGATCTAGCTGGTCTGTCATAAGTATAATAGAGACAGTAGATCTAGCTGGTCTGTCATAATATAATAGAGACAGTAGATCTAGCTGGTCTGTCATATTATAATAGAGACAGTAGATCTAGCTGGTATGTCATAATATAATAGAGATAGTAGATCTACCTGGTCTGTCAAATTAGAAAAGAGAGTAGATCTAGCTGGTCTGTCGTAATATAATAGAGACAGTAGATCTAGCTGGTCTGTCATAGTATAATAGAGACAGTAGATCTAGCTGGTCTGTCATAGTACAATAGAGACATAGAGACAGTAGATCTAGCTGGTCTGTCATAATATAATAGGGACAGTAGATCAAGCTGGTCTGTCATAATATAATAGAGACAGTGTATCTACCAGGTCTGTCATAATATAACAGAGACAGTAGATCTAGCTGGTCTGTCATCATATAATAGAGACAGTGTATCTA
>NW_026278998.1:0-3102 GCF_023373465.1 Oncorhynchus keta | reverse complement strand
GGAACACTTTGATCAGGACCCTGTCCTGGTATCTATAGTACTTCAGGGCCCTGTCCTGGTATCTATAGTACTTCAGGACCCTGTCCTGGAACACTTTGATCAGGACCCTGTCCTGGTATCTTTAGTACTTCAGGACCCTGTCCTGGTATCTATAGTACTTCAGGACCCTGTCCTGGTATCTATAGTACTTCAGGACCCTGTCCTGGAACACTTTCATCAGGACCCTGTCCTGGTATCTGTAGTACTTCAGGACCTTGTCCTGGCATCTATAGTACTTCAGACCCTGTCCTGGTATCTGTAGTACTTCAGACCCCGTCCTGGCATTCAGTACTTCGGTGACCCCGTCCTGGGTATCTATAGCAATTTCAGACCCTGTCCTGAACACTTCTCTACCGTGACCCCGTCCTGTATCTATAGTACTGTGACCCTGTCCCGGGTATCTATAGTACTTCAGACCCTGTCCTGGTATCTATAGTAATTTCAGACTCCTGTCCTGGCATTCTGTCTATAGTACTTCAGACCCTGTCCTGGGTATCTATAGTACTTCAGGGCCCCGTCCTATCTATAGTACTTGGTGACCTTGTCCTGAACACTTTGATCAGGACCCTGTCCTGGTATCTATAGTACTTCAGGACCCTGTCCTGGTATCTATAGTAAATTCAGACCCTGTCCTGGGTATCTATAGTACTTCAGGAACACCTGTCCTGGTATCTGTAGTACTTCAGGACCCTGTCCTGGTATCTGTAGTACTTCAGGACCCTGTCCTGGTATCTATAGTACTTCAGGACCCCTGTCCTGGAATCTATAGTCATCAGGACCTTGTCCTGAACACTTTGATATCTATCTTTAGTACTTGTGACCCTTCCTGGCAGTACTTCAGACCCTGTCCTGGGTATCTAGTACAGACCCTGTCCTGGAACTTCAGGACCCTGTCCTGGTATCTATAGTACTTCAGACCTTGTCCTGGAACACTTTGATCTGGACCCCTGTCCTGGTATCTATAGTACTTCAGACCCTGTCCTGGTATCGGTAGTACTTCAGACCCTGTCCTGGTACGATGGCACTTCAGACCCTGTCCTGAACACTTACCAGACCCCGTCCTGGTATCTATAGTACTTCAGACCTTGTCCTGAACACTTTGATCAGACCCTGTCCTGGTATTCATAGTACTTCAGGACCTTGTCCTGGATATCTATAGTACTTCAGGACCCTGTCCTGGTATCTATAGTACTTCAGGACCCTGTCCTGGTATCTATAATACTTCAGGACCCTGTCCTGGTATCTATAGCACTTCGTGACCCTGTCCTGGTATCTATAGTACTTCAGGACCCTGTCCTGGTATCTATAGTACTTCAGGACCCTGTCCTGGTATACTATAGTACTTCAGACCCTGTCCTGGTATCTATAGTACTTCAGGACCCTGTCCTGGTATCTATAGTACTTCAGTGACCCCTGTCCTGGTATCTATAGTACTTCAGACCCTGTCCTGGTATCTATAGTACTTCAGGACCCTGTCCTGGTATCTATAGTACTTCAGACCCTGTCCTGGTATCTATAGTACTTCAGGACCCTGTCCTGGTATCTGTAGTACTTCAGACCCTGTCCTGGTATCTATAGTACTTCAGGACCCTGTCCTGGTATCTATAGTACTTCAGACCCTGTCCTGGTATCTATTAGTACTTCAGGACCCTGTCCTGGTATCTATAGTACTTCAGACCCTGTCCTGGTATCTGTAGTACTTCAGGACCCTGTCCTGGTATCTGTAGTACTTCAGGACCCTGTCCTGGTATCTATAGTACTTCAGACCCTGTCCTGGAACACTTTCATCAGGACCCTGTCCTGGTATCTATAGTACTTCAGACCCTGTCCTGGTATCTATAGTACTTCAGGACCCTGTCCTGGTATCTATAGTACTTCAGGACCCTGTCCTGGTACCTATAGTACTTCAGGACCCTGTCCTGGTATCTATAGTACTTCAGGCCCTGTCCTGGTATCTATAGTACTTGCAGACCTTGTCCTGGAACACTTTCGATCAGACCCTGTCCTGGTATCTTTAGTACTTCAGGACCCTGTCCTGGTATCTATAGTACTTCAGGACCCTGTCCTGGTATCTATAGTACTTCAGGACCCTGTCCTGGAACACTTTCATCAGGACCCTGTCCTGGTATCTATAGTACTTCAGACCCTGTCCTGGTATCTATAGTACTTCAGGACCCTGTCCTGGTATCTATAGTACTTCAGGACCTTGTCCTGAACACTTTGATCAGACCCTGTCCTGGTATCTATAGTACTTCAGGGCCCTGTCCTGGTATCTATAGTACTTCGTGACCTTGTCCTGGAACACTTTGATCAGACCCTGTCCTGGTATCTATAGTACTTTCAGACCCTGTCCTGGTATCTATAGTACTTCAGACCCTGTCCTGGTATCTATAGTACTTCAGGACCCTGTCCTGGAACACTTTCACTCAGACCCTGTCCTGGTATCTATAGTACTTCAGGACCTTGTCCTGGAACACTTTGATCGTGACCCTGTCCTGGTATCTATAGTACTTCAGGACCCTGTCCTGGTATCGGTAGTACTTCAGGACCCTGTCCTGGTATCGATGGTACTTCAGGACCCTGTCCTGGAACACTTACTATCAGACCCTGTCCTGGTATCTATAGTACTAATTTCAGGAACACTTTGATCAGACCCCGTCCTGGTATCTATAGTACTTCAGGACCCTGTCCTGAACACTAGTGATCAGACCATGTCCTGGCACATAGTACTTCAGACCTGTCCTGGTATCTATAGTACTTCAGGACCCCTGTCCTGGCATTTATAGTACTTGACCCTGGGTCCTGGTATCTATAGTAATTTCAGAATTCTGCCCTGAACATTTCTTTGATTGTGACTCTGTCTCGGGTATCTATAGTACTTCTTCAGACCCTGTCTCTGGGTATCTATAGTACTTCAGACCTTGCCCTGAACACTTTGACTGTGACTCTGTCCTGGGTATCTATAGTACTTGGTGACCCGTCCTGGTATCTATAGTACTTCAGAATCTCTGCCCTGAACACTTTGACCGTGACTCCCTGTCCTGGGTATCTATAGTACTTCAG
>NW_026278997.1:0-4352 GCF_023373465.1 Oncorhynchus keta | reverse complement strand
GATGTCAGTTCATTAGACTCAGGACTGGCTGTGTTACTAGATATCAGTTCATTAGACTCAGACTGGCTGTGTTACTAGATATCAGTTCAGACTGGCTGTGTTACTAGGTATCAGTTCAGACTGGATGTGTTACTAGGTATCAGTTCAGACTGGCTGTGTTACTAGATATCAGTTCAGACTGGCTGTGTTACTCGGTATCAGTTCATTAGACTCAGACTGGCTGTGTTACTAGATATCAGTTCAGACTAGCTGAGGTACTAGATATCAGTTCAGACTGGCTGTGTTACTAGATATCAGTTCAGACTGGCTGTGTTACTGGATATCAGTTCAGACTGGTTGTGTTACTAGATATCAGTTCAGACTGGCTGTGTTACTAGATATCAGTTCATTAGACTCAGACTGGCTGTGTTACTAGATATCAGTTCAGACTGGCTGTGTTACTAGATATCAGTTCAGACTGGTTGTGTTACTAGATATCAGTTCAGACTGGCTGTGTTACTAGGTATCAGTTCAGACTGGCTGTGTTACTAGATATCAGTTCAGACTGGCTGTGTTACTAGATATCAGTTCAGACTGGCTGTGTTACTAGATATCAGTTCAGACTGGCTGTGTTACTAGATATCAGTTCAGACTGGCTGTGTTACTAGATATCAGTTCAGACTGGCTGTGTTACTAGGTATCAGTTCAGACTGGCTGTGTTACTAGATATCAGTTCAGACTGGCTGTGTTACTAGATATCAGTTCAGACTGGCTGTGTTACTAGATATCAGTTCAGACTGGCTGTGTTACTAGATATCAGTTCAGACTGACTGTGTTACTAGATATCAGTTCAGGCTGGCTGTGTTACTAGATATCAGTTCAGACTGGCTGTGTTACTAGATATCAGTTCATTAGACTCAGACTGGCTGTGTTACTAGATATCAGTTCAGACTGGCTGTGTTACTAGATATCAGTTCAGACTGGCTGTGTTACTAGATATCAGTTCAGACTGGCTGTGTTACTAGGTATCAGTTCAGACTGGCTGTGTTACTAGATATCAGTTCAGACTGGCTGTGTTACTAGATATCAGTTCAGACTGGCTGTGTTACTAGCTATCAGTTCAGACTGACTGTGTTACTAGATATCAGTTCAGACTGGCTGTTTTTCCTAGGTATCAGTTCAGACTGGCTGTGTTACTAGGTATCAGTTCAGACTGGATGTGTTACTAGGTATCAGTTCAGACTGGCTGTGTTACTAGGTATCAGTTCAGACTGGCTGTGTTACTAGATATCAGTTCAGACTGGCTGTATTACTCGATATCAGTTCAGACTGGCTGTGTTACCAGGTATCAGTTCAGACTGGATGTGTTACTAGGTATCAGTTCAGACTGGCTGTGTTACTAGATATCAGTTCATTAGACTCAGACTGGCTGTGTTACTAGATATCAGTTCAGACTGGCTGTGTTACTAGGTATCAGTTCAGACTGGCTGTGTTACTAGGTATCAGTTCAGACTGGCTGTGTTACTAGGTATCAGTTTAGACTGGCTGTGTTACTAGATATCCAGTTCAGACTGGCTGTGTTACTAGATATCAGTTCAGACTGGCTGTGTTACTAGATATCAGTTCAGACTGGCTGTGTTACTGGATATCAGTTCAGACTGGTTGTGTTACTAGATATCAGTTCAGACTGGCTGTGTTACTAGATATCAGTTCATTAGACTCAGACTGGCTGTGTTACTAGATATCAGTTCAGACTGGCTGTGTTACTAGATATCAGTTCAGACTGGTTGTGTTACTAGATATCAGTTCAGACTGGCTGTGTTACTAGGTATCAGTTCAGACTGGCTGTGTTACTAGATATCAGTTCAGACTGGCTGTGTTACTAGATATCAGTTCAGACTGGCTGTGTTACTAGATATCAGTTCAGACTGGCTGTGTTACTAGATATCAGTTCAGACTGGCTGTGTTACTAGATATCAGTTCAGACTGGCTGTGTTACTAGATATCAGTTCAGACTGGCTGTGTTACTAGATATCAGTTCAGACTGGCTGTGTTACTAGATATCAGTTCAGACTGGCTGTGTTACTAGATATCAGTTCAGACTGGCTGTGTTACTAGATATCAGTTCAGACTGGCTGTGTTACTAGATATCAGTTCAGACTGGCTGTGTTACTAGATATCAGTTAAGACTGGCTGTGTTACTAGATATCAGTTCATTAGACTCAGACTGGCTGTGTTACTAGATATCAGTTCAGACTGGCTGTGTTACTAGATATCAGTTCAGACTGGCTGTGTTACTAGATATCAGTTCAGACTGGCTGTGTTACTAGGTATCAGTTCAGACTGGCTGTGTTACTAGATATCAGTTCAGACTGGCTGTGTTACTAGATATCAGTTCAGACTGGCTGTGTTACTAGGTATCAGTTCAGACTGGCTGTGTTACTAGATATCAGTTCAGACTGGCTGTTTTTCCTAGGTATCAGTTCAGACTGGCTGTGTTACTAGGTATCAGTTCAGACTGGATGTGTTACTAGGTATCAGTTCAGACTGGCTGTGTTACTAGGTATCAGTTCAGACTGGCTGTGTTACTAGATATCAGTTCAGACTGGCTGTATTACTCGATATCAGTTCAGACTGGCTGTGTTACCAGGTATCAGTTCAGACTGGATGTGTTACTAGGTATCAGTTCAGACTGGCTGTGTTACTAGATATCAGTTCATAGACTCAGACTGGCTGTGTTACTAGATATCAGTTCAGACTGGCTGTGTTACTAGATATCAGTTCAGACTGGCTGTGTTACTAGGTATCAGTTCAGACTGGCTGTGTTACTAGGTATCAGTTCAGACTGGCTGTGTTACTAGATATCAGTTCAGACTGGCTGTGTTACTAGATATCAGTTCAGACTGGCTGTGTTACTAGATATCAGTTCAGACTGGCTGTGTTACTAGATATCAGTTCAGACTGGCTGTGTTACTAGATATCAGTTCAGACTGGCTGTGTTACTAGATATCAGTTCAGACTGGCTGTGTTACTAGGTATCAGTTCAGACTGGCTGTGTTACTAGATATCAGTTCAGACTGGCTGTGTTACTAGATATCAGTTCAGACTGGCTGTGTTACTAGATATCAGTTCAGACTGGCTGTGTTACTAGATATCAGTTCAGACTGGCTGTGTTACTAGATATCAGTTCAGACTGGCTGTGTTACTAGATATCAGTTCAGACTGGCTGTGTTACTAGATATCAGTTCAGACTGGCTGTGTTACTAGATATCAGTTCAGACTGGCTGTGTTACTAGGTATCAGTTCAGACTGGCTGTGTTACTAGATATCAGTTCAGACTGGCTGTGTTACTAGGTATCAGTTCAGACTGGCTGTGTTACTAGATATCAGTTCAGACTGGCTGTGTTACTAGATATCAGTTCAGACTGGCTGTGTTAATAGATATCAGTTCAGACTGGCTGTGTTACTAGATATCAGTTCAGACTGGCTGTGTTACTAGATATCAGTTCAGACTGGCTGTGTTACTAGATATCAGTTCAGACTGGCTGTGTTACTAGGTATCAGTTCAGACTGGCTGTGTTACTAGATATCAGTTCAGACTGGCTGTGTTACTAGGTATCAGTTCAGACTGGCTGTGTTACTAGATATCAGTTCAGACTGGCTGTGTTACTAGATATCAGTTCAGACTGGCTGTGTTACTAGATATCAGTTCAGACTGGCTGTGTTACTAGATATCAGTTCAGACTGGCTGTGTTACTAGATATCAGTTCAGACTGGCTGTGTTACTAGATATCAGTTCAGACTGGCTGTGTTACTAGATATCAGTTCAGACTGGCTGTGTTACTAGGTATCAGTTCAGACTGGCTGTGTTACTAGATATCAGTTCAGACTGGCTGTGTTACTAGATATCAGTTCAGACTGGCTGTGTTACTAGATATCAGTTCAGACTGGCTGTGTTACTAGATATCAGTTCAGACTGGCTGTGTTACTAGGTATCAGTTCAGACTGGCTGTGTTACTAGATATCAGTTCAGACTGGCTGTGTTACTAGATATCAGTTCAGACTGGCTGTGTTAATAGATATCAGTTCAGACTGGCTGTGTTACTAGATATCAGTTCAGACTGGCTGTGTTACTAGGTATCAGTTCAGACTGGCTGTGTTACTAGATATCAGTTCAGACTGGCTGTGTTACTAGATATCAGTTCAGACTGGCTGTGTTAATAGATATCAGTTCAGACTGGCTGTGTTACTAGATATCAGTTCAGACTGAAAGCTGTGTTAATAGATATCAGTTCGAGACTGGCTGTGTTACTAGATATCCAGTTCAGACTGGCTGTGTTACTAGATATCAGTTCGAACTGGCTGTGTTACTA
>NW_026278996.1:0-14683 GCF_023373465.1 Oncorhynchus keta | reverse complement strand
TGTGGTGTTGCGTGTGTGTCAATGTGGTGTTGCGTGTGTGTCAGTGTGGTGTTGCGTGTGTGCCAGTGTGGTGTTGCGTGTGTCATGTGGTGTTGCGTGTGTGCCAGTGTGGGGTTGCGTGTGTGCCAGTGTGGGGTTGCGTGTGTGCCAGTGTGGGGTTGCGTGTGTGCCAGTGTGGGGTTGCGTGTGTGCCAGTGTGGGGCGTTGCCAGAGGAGAGAGCGCGACATTCCAGCAGCAGGTATTCCATAATGACAGACAGACTAACTAGATCACCAATTCAAAATATAACTTGCAGAAGTTATCTCGCTAGTTAACTAACGTATAGTTAACTAAGCATTCATTTCGTTGTTGCTGTAGAGCCTATCTGCAATGTTAAACAACTGGTATTCCCCCTATTAAACAGTAGACATGTAATTGCGACAACGTAAAAATATTCTAAGAAATTGACAAATACATTTTTGTGCATAGATCTCCCTCAAAACATAAATATTTCTGCCTTATATATAAACACGTCTAGTTAATACCTTGCTTTGAAAAAGCCTACCATAACCATTTGTTGAATGAGAGAATCATTTTTATGGAGACAAAAGTATTTGGTTGTAATGTTGAAAAGCCAAGCCTGCACACCCTGCTCTCCAGATAGAATTGACCACATGTTGACAACATGTGACTAACAGTCCATCTCTATCTGGGGGCTAAGTGCCTTGATCAAGGGCACAACAGCAGGAGAAAGATGTGGTAGGTCTACATGGAATCAGACACGTCATCTTTCCAGTGTCAATAATGCTTACTTTTTCATGTGGGCTGTAATAATAGTAATGAATTATTTTTAGTTAAAGGTCATACAGAAGTAATGGAAAATGAGTTTAATCCACTAACAGTGAATAATCAGAGGTCTCTATAACATAATCTCTAATGTACCGACTTGGAAAAATACAGCTCCTACACTACTTCCATCCCAAGTCAAGCACTGCATAATACTGGAAACTTTCTAAATTTACCAGTAAACTACCAGAATTTTGGTATGTTTCATGGATTTTATGTAATCTATTAGAAGACATCTATTGGCCCTTTTGGGTACTTCAGATTATCACAGGTGTCTGTAACAATCTCTGGCCCTCTGTGGCTGTTTTCACACAGGAAGCCCAATTCTGATCTTTTTTCTACTAATTGGTCTTTTGATCAATCACATTGATCAACTGATTGTTCAAAAGACCAATTAATTAAAACAATCAGAATTGTGTAAATGCAGTCTTAGTGGCCTCATCACAGAAAATATCTTAATTTAATAAGATGATTTAAAAACCTAAATATATACATTTTTTACATTACATTTAAGTCATTTAGCAGACGCTCTTATCCAGAGCGACTTACAAATTGGTGCATTCACCTTATGACATCCAGTGGAACAGCCACTTTACAATAGTGCATCTAAATCTTTTAAGGGGGGTGAGAAGGATTACTTTATCCTATCCTAGGTATTCCTTAAAGAGGTGGGGTTTCAGGTGTCTCCGGAAGGTGGTGATTGACTCCGCTGTCCTGGCGTCGTGAGGGAGTTTGTTCCACCATTGGGGGCCAGAGCAGCGAACAGTTTTGACTGGGCTGAGCGGGAACTGTACTTCCTCAGTGGTAGGGAGGCGAGCAGGCCAGAGGTGGATGAACGCAGTGCCCTTGTTTGGGCGTAGGGCCTGATCAGAGCCTGGAGGTACTGAGGTGCCGTTCCCCTCACAGCTCCGTAGGCAAGCACCATGGTCTTGTAGCGGATGCGAGCTTCAACTGGAAGCCAGTGGAGAGAGCGGAGGAGCGGGGTGACGTGAGAGAACTTGGGAAGGTTGAACACCAGACGGGCTGCGGCGTTCTGGATGAGTTGTAGGGGTTTAATGGCACAGGCAGGGAGCCCAGCCAACAGCGAGTTGCAGTAATCCAGACGGGAGATGACAAGTGCCTGGATTAGGACCTGCGCCGCTTCCTGTGTGAGGCAGGGTCGTACTCTGCGGATATAAATATAAGAAATATAAACCATCAACTTAGTGAATACCATCATGTTTAATATGAGGGTTTCAACATTTTTTACTATGTCAGTATGTGTTTGTTGTCAGTGTTTTGGCGTCAAACTGGTGGCAGTTGTGTTGCAGAGTTAATTGAAAAGAATGTTTTTGTTGATTAAATGCTTTTTTAATTAATGAGGTTATTTTCTCTTGAACCGTATTGTCTATCTACTAGAAACTCCTGGACAATATGGACACAGATATAATACATTAATACTATATATTCATTATTTTTTTTAAATACGTTTTTCAAGTATAAATTATGAAAGTTACGATAGATTGCCATAGATGGTCTGTTAAATACCAAAATGGAAGATTCCAGTAACTTTGGGAAATTACCGGTAGCTTTGCAATCCTACACAGCATAGATGATATTTTGAACAGCACAAATACAATTAATCCAACACATGAAGAAAAGCCAGATTCAACCCCGTAGAAGATAAACAGATATTAACCCTTTCCTCTAACAGCGCCGATGGACGTTTTGAGGGCTCTGTCACCAAGGCTGTTGTCAAGTATGATGGCACCATCATCTGGACACAGCCCGCTAACTACAAGTCAGCCTGCATCATCGATGTCACCTTCTTCCCCTTTGACCTGCAGAACTGCTCCATGAAGTTTGGCTCCTGGACCTATGATGGCTCACAGGTTGAAGCCTACACAGCATTGTGAAACAGTCTACAGTATAGTAATGACCATATAGTCTTTAATTGATGTCAGAAATATGTTAATCTCTTGTTTATACTTTGGGGAGTTGAAAGGAAGATACGTCTGTTGATTTATCTTCTTCTGTCCTTAGTATTCATTCAATAGGTTGACATCCTCCTGGAGGACTTCCATGTAGATAAGAGGGACTACTTGACAATGGTGAATGGGAGATAGGTGAAAGCTACTAGGCTTCCATATTTCTTGACTGTCCCTGCCACTTCCCCCCTTCACCTACTCCTTCATCATCCGTAGACTGCCGCTCCTTCTACACCCTCTTTCCTCGTTTATCCCCTGTATCGGCCTTTCCTTCCTCACCATCCTTATCTTCAACCTGCTCCTCCAACGGCGGGGAGAAGATCTCCCTGTGCACCTCTCTGTGCTGGTGTCCCTCACCGTCTCCCTCCTCGTGATCGAGGAGATAATTCCGTCCTCCTCCAAGGTCATCCTCTATCGGGAGTACCTGTGTTCACCATGATCTTTGTCACGCTCCTCAATTGTCATCACCGCCTTCGCTATCAACATCCACCACCGGCTCCTCATCCACGCACCAAGGCATGGCGCCATGGGTGCGCCGTATCTTCCTGCACAGGCTGCCTAAGCTGCTGTGTATGCGCAGCCACGTGACCGCTATGCCACAGAAGGCCAGGAAGACCAGGAGTGAGTAAGATCACCTAGAAAGAAAGGGGGCAGGGGGCCATTATGAAGGGTTCTTCACTAGAGTCCACCTCTCATCTCTCCTCTAGGAATAACCTGCAGGCTGCTTTGGACTCTATCCTACATCACCATGCATGTGGTCAAGGAGAACGAGGTCAGAGAGGTAACTGATCCATTGAGTTATAGAGAACTGGGGTCTGGCCTCAGTATCAATGACAAAGTTGGCATGAGAGAATATTGTGTTTGTTTGTTATGACTTGAACACCATTCAAAATCAATTTATAGTGCTGAAATTAGGTTTTTGAAGTCTTACTGTAATTCTCTCTATATATTCATCATCTCCATACTGTATATTTGTCTCCATCCTCTGATTGTCACATGCAACTGCACCTCTGAAAGTGCAAAGCCCTCCCAGCCTGTGTCAACGAGGTCATGTGTTGGTGTCTGAAGGGCGTTTTTGGTCTCTCTCTCCAGGTGGTGCAGGATTGGAAGTTTGTGGCTCAAGTTCTGGATCGTGTGTTCCTGTGGACCTTCCTCCTGGTCTCAGTACTGGGCTCTGCTCTTCTTCATCCCTGTCATCTACAAATGGGCAAAACATCATCGTCCCCAACCATGCAGGCGGCAGCGGATAAGACTAACTGAGACTAAGTGCGCTGAGCACAATAATTTCAGAGACACTACAGTCAGTGCAGATAAAGAGACACTTACTCACGTGGGTGTGGGAGACCAGTTATAATTGCAATGATTCTAGTTCCATCATGATTTTTGATTTGTGTAAATTAATGAGCGATTGTCTCTATCTGTTTATAGATTAAATTAACAATCAATTGTTTTATATTCTGAAAGGAGGATACCTCCATATAGGCATATCTCACAAAGTAAAGTATAACAATGAATACAATTCTCCAGGTTACTGTCTTTCTTGCCTCTGAAAAACAGGCTTCTCACAGTTAAGGGACATGATTATGGAAGGCTGGCCACATGAGACTAGCTAATAGTTAACAGGTGTTAATTCATAACTTTTAATCCACCCCTTGTTAATAAGTGTACAGTATCCTTTACCATTAACATTTATATATATGACCCATTACCTTTTATGTTTAAGTCAACATTGACCTTGTAACGGCTTTCCTCCTCTTTGTCTGAGGAGGAGTAGCAAGGATCGGACCAATACGCAGCGTGGTAAGTGTCCATGACATTTTAATAATCACTGAACATGACAAAATACAAAAATAAAAAGTGAATGAAAAAACGGAAACAACAAAACAGGAAACAATCACCCACAAAACACAGGTGGGAAAAGGCTACCTAAGTATGGTTCTCAATAAGAGAAACCAATGACACCTGCCTCTGATTGAGAACCATACCAGGCCAAACACAAAACACAACATAGAAAACGAACATAGACAACCCACCCAACTCACGCCCTGACCATACTAAACAAAGACATAACAACAAAACTAAGGTCAGAATGTGACAAACCTTTTATACCCTTTATATACACTACCCCTTTATATTACCTTACATTACACTCTTTTCTATTTTATTAACTCTAGGTTGGTAAAATACAAAAATAAAATAAAAACATTTTTTAACAGGGCTACATTCTCAGAAAAGCAGTGTTACATAACAAGATCAAGAAAGAGTTGAATTATAATCCACTTGAACAAGCTTCAATTAAAGAATTCAGCTGAGTGCTCTTGTATGAGCAAAAACTACTGTTTTAATGTAACTACCTTTCCAGCTTCAAGACCATCTCTTTGCATTACAGAGGTGCTTGAGATGATATTTTAAGTCTGTGAGTCTGTTAGAACCTGGGGATAGTTGACCAGTCAGCCTGAGTCCACCTGATACAAAAACAAGAGTTGTTGTTTTTGATTCTGTTCATCCGCCTTCTGATTTCACCTCTCATTCAGATGAAAGATGGCAAGCCAGAATGGAAGCAATAAACTCATACCTTCTCATATCTTTACTGGTTGTTTCCTTGGAGAACCTACGATGGTGGGAAAATTGTACTATTTCCTTAGAAGGTAGCCACTGGGTGAACATGGACATCTGACTGCCTCCACTCTCAGGGACACACACGTCACAGTGGCATGGACAGCTACAGTTGCAGTATTTAAAGAAGTGGCCCTACATTACAGTTTAATAAAATATTCTTATCACTGATGATGTGGAAATATGAGGAATTTGTAAAGTTTGAACGCTAAATGGAAAGTAATGATATAGAGAGGAAAGAGCTCTGCATTAAACTTTATACATTTTCAAATCGAGATGTTTCTGCAATGTCTAAGGTTCATGGACTGGAATGTGACACGCAACTGCTGTATTGAAAGACAAGGATTTAATGAAGACCCTAAAGGAGAGCCAGTATGACCTGTTGTTTACTGACCCAGCATGGGGGACTGGTATTTTGGTGGCTTACTATCTTCAGGAACCTCTAGTCTACAATGTACAGGGGTAAACAGTGGAGAGGGACGTAAGGGCCATTGCACCATCCCCCATGTCTTATATTCCAATGACTGGATCAGGCTCTCACGCAAAATGATCTTCACAGAGAGTAAAGAATGTGCTTTTCCATTTGCTTTGGGAAGCTCACGACAGATTTTTTATTCAGCCACATTACCAAAATGTTTGTAATGGGTTCTTCCAACCAGGTGTGGACTTCTATGAGTTATTACAGGGAGCTGGTCATTGGCTCATGAGAGTTGACTTTGTGTTCGAGTTCCCTTGTCCCTGTCATGACTAATTTTATCTATAGAGGGTTCCAATTTATGGGAGGGTTCCAATTCTCCAATCGTGTGGGGTGAAAAAAGCATGAGGTAGTTCTATAGGGTGTCACGTGCCTGTCCATCGTTCGTATGTTTTTCTTGTTTTAGTGTTGGTCAGACGTGAGCTGGGGGCATTCTATGTTGTGTGTCTGGTTTGTCTATTTGCTATGTTTGGCCTGATATGGTTCTCAATCAGAGGCAGGTGTCATTGTCTCTGTTTTCTGGGAACCATATTTAGGTAGCCTGTTTTGTGTGTGATTGTTCCTGTCTCTGTGTTTGCACCAGATAGGACTGCTTAGGTTTTCACTTTTTCTTGTTTGTATAGTCTGTTCGTGTATAGTCAGTTTTATTAAAACATGAATAACCACCACGCTGCATTTGGTCCACCTCTTTCACCAGAAGAAACCCTTACAATGGGTAACTGAGGCTTCTTGAAATGTTTACGAGAAAATATTGTTGTTTGACATTGTGAAATGTGTCTGCAATGTTAAACAGTATTTAAAATGTAATTTATGCATCCAAATTATAATCGTGTTCACTCACTGAGTTTTGAGTAACCATCACTATGACTTTTAGAAGTGGAAAGGAAATCATAAACGCAGTACTTTGACCTTAACTAACCCTTATAAACCAACGTGCCAGCCACAAAAGCCTAAGTTAATGTAACATTTTACACGTGGCTTCCATACACATAATATGAAGATCATCTGTGGTACATTGCACTGCATCTTACCTCCAGACTGAATCAGCTAATAATAATTATGTTAAGTTAACGTTCATCAACAAGGATGAAATGTATTGTGAGATATGGTTCACATACTGAATCAAATGTGAATCTAAATGAAGAATAAAGTTTCATATTCATTGTCTCAAACTCTCAAACCCTAATGGGAATTAATATGGCACTATTGAGAACAGCTTTCATGGTCTTTCATGATTTGTATCAAATCAAATTGTATTAATTGGTCGCATATGGATATTGAGCAGATATTATCGCAGGTGTAGCAAAAATGCTTGTACATAAATGAGATATATATATATAATCAGGCTAACTGACAATATGTCAAAATCCATTCAATGTGTTATTCAAACTGAATATGATTTCCTTATCTCTGTTTGTTTTATATTTCAGATAAATGATGACATACATTGGAAACATGACTTTGTGCCTTTGTTATTTCTGTTGATTATGTGTGGTCTAGTCATGGTGGGGAAGTTGCTGGTCTTTCCCGGGAGGGAAGTCACTGGGTTAACATGGACATTTTGATCAAGGCGCTTCACTCTCAGGGACACCATCACAGTGGTACGAACAACAAAAAGTTGGTATATCAAAGAAGAATCGTCCTTCTACAGTTCTATTACAATACCTGTCACTGACGCCATGGATGAGGAATTTTGTAAAGCCAATTATGAAGAAAATAATTGATATAGAGAGAGAACGAGTCTATTAAACTAGATACATGGTAAACGATGATTCTTCGCCAGGTCTAAGTTTCATAAAACTAGTGACTTAGCAACTGCTGTATTGAAAGACAAAGATTTAATAAAGACTCCTAAAGGAGAAACCAATATGGACCTGGTGCTTACTGACCCAGCATGGGGAGGAGGTCTATTGGTGGCTCACTATCTTCAGCTACCTCTAGTCTACAATGTACGGTGGGCAATCAGTGGAGAGGGACATTTAACTATTGCACCATCACCAATGTCATACATTCCAATTACTTTATCAGGGCACTCAGACAAAATGACTTTCACAGAGAGAGTAAAGAATATGCTTTATATTTGCTTTCTGCTGTTCGGGACAGGTTGACTGTCTGGCCACATTACCAGGCTGTTTGTGATGAGTTTTTCCAACCAGGTGTGGACTTCTATGAGTTATTACAAGGAGCTGATCTGTGGCTCATGAGAATTGACTTTGTAGTTTGAATTTCCTCGTCCCACCATGCCTAATGTTATCTATATGGTGTTCAATGTAATCCTGGGTTAAGAACTTCTTCCCCAAGAACTGGAGTAGTTTGTTCACAGTTCTGGGGACATGGAGTCATTATCATGTCTTGGGATTCTTTCGTTACTGAATTTCCACATGATATAGCTGATGTGATTGCTGCTGCTTTTCCCAACTGCCTCAGAAGGTAATCTGAGACACAAAGGAGACAGGCCAGCTACCTGGGCAACAACACCTTAGTAGTTGACTGATGCCCAGAATGATCTGTTAGACACCCTAAGACAAGGCTGTTTGTAGCTCTCACGGAGGAACAAATGGGGTTCAAGAGGCTATCTACCATGGAATTTCTGTTGTGGTATACCTCTCTGTTTAATGATCAATATGACAACCTCCTTCGTCTGAAAGAGAGGGAGGAGCAAAGCTTTTATCCATGGCAACAGTAGATAAGAACAATAACTTCCTAGAGGCCTTTACAGGAAGTTCTGGATGAGCCGTCCTACAGATGAACATGCAGAGACTCTCCAGGCTACACCGGGACGTGCCAATGGAACCCTGGACACTGCCCTCTTCTGGATTGAGTTTGTCATGAGACACAAAGGTGCTGCTCACCTGGTACAGAGTCCTACAGAATGCCCTGGTACTCCTACCACTCTGTAGATGTTGTCCTGATGTTGTTGGGTGTTGTTTCAGTGGTTATTCTTCTTGTTGCAATAGTCAGATATTTATGCATGAAATGTTGAAAAGAAAGATTAAAAGTGAATGAGCAGATCCAATTTCACATCTGGTGCACACAAATAGTAGGATATATATGACTTTAAGCTGTTAAATGGAACTTTTAGAGCGACCCAACAAAACTCCTATAGATATGTGAGTTAGGATCTGTCATTCTCATTGAAAGCAAGTCTAAGACGCCGTAGATCTGTTCTATGTGTGCTATCTCTATGCTTCCCATGTTTAAGTATCTTTTTTGCTTCTTTTACTTTCAGTTTTGTACACCCAGTCAAAACAGCAGGAAATACAACATTTTTGAATAGGAAAATATATTCACAGTGGCTTAGATGATACAATGACTTCTCTACACTACACTTGCTTGTTTTGCCACATAGACTGAAATTAGGCAAACGATTACAATTTGGCAACCAGGAAATGGCAGAGTGAGTTCTGCATAGTACATCTTTAAATCAAGAAATTGTATAATGTTGAATTGATGCCAACATAATAAATGCTTATGTATAATTTAGTGTGGAATATATTTGTTGTAAAGTATTTCCAGATGGTTGTGCATTTTGTGATTCAATTCTACACTGCAAATATTTACTGTAAGTGTTACAATCACAGTGTTAAAGATTTTTTACTCTGTGTAGTATAAAATCTAAACTCATCCATTATTATCATATTTACCATCATGCTCTATTGCAGGTTGATGTTTGGTATTGTTTGTTGCAATATCTGTGTTTTTGTATGTACATTGTTCTTATGCTACAGAAAGATACATATTTTGCCAGCCAGCATAATGTAATTTGCAGGCCTGATGTGGCTTGCGAGCCAAGAATTTCAGACCACAGTGTTAGGGAGAAACTAGGCCATCAAAGAAAGCCCATATGATGTATGTAATGTAATGTATTGTCATAAAGGGTTTAATCTTAATTCAACTATAACACTTAGGCACTCACTTCATGAAGGCTACAGGCCTGGAAGTGAATGAACAAATGCAACAAACTCTGTCACTAACAAACACAGTAATGGGTGGTAACTCAATCATTCCTCAAAAGGCAGACTGGTAAATATGGCCAATTAAGGCTTTACACCCTACAGTGTTAAAATATAATAAACTTCTAGGGTACAAATATTGTCTGATGGAGTGACTGTTAACATCTTTGCCAGAGTTCACACTAAACTGTTATTTAACAATTCAGTTAAGTTGGACTCATATATATACATTCTTGATATATTATACACTCCCGAGTTCAATGTACACTCGTGAGTTTGCCGTGCATATTCTGGGGCCCGACAACCTTATAAATTAATATCAACATAAAGATTTGAAGATGCTTGATTCAAAGTCAGAGTCATGCATGACTTTATTAATATGAGTGGCCCCAGCTCTCACAAACACATATTGCATATTCCAAACATGTACAAGTTGGTGAAAGTCCACAAACACAGGAACATTGTGGTCACTCAGATTAACTCACTCACTCTCATCAAGGGATTTTATGTTAATGTCACGTTCTGACCTTTATTTCCTTTATTTGTATTTATTTAGTATGGTCAGGGCGTGAGTTGGGTGGGCAGTCTATGTTTGTTTTTCTATGATTTGGGGATTTGTATGTTTCGGCCTAGTATGGTTCTCAATCAGAGGCAGGTGTCATTAGTTGTCTCTGATTGAGAATCATACTTCGGTAGCCTGGGTTGCACTGTTTGTTTGTGGGTGATTGTCTATGCTAGTTGCTTGTGTCAGCACAGGTCTCATTTATAGAGTCACGGTCTTTATTGTTTTTGTGTTCAATGTTTTCTTTAATTAAATATTCACCATGAACACATACCACACCGCATTTTGGTCCTCTGATCCATCTCGCCTCTCCTCTTCAGATGAAGAGGGAGGAAGACTGTGACAGAATCATCACATGTTTAGTGAGTCCGCAGATCAGAGGCAGTAGGGATGACCAGGGATGTTCTCTAATAATTGTGCGAATTGGACCATTTTCTGCCCTGCTAAGCATATAACGTGTACTTTTGGGTGTCAGGGAAAATGTATGGAGTAAAAAGTACATCATTTTCTTTTAGAATGTAGTGAAGTAAAAGTAAGGTTCAGATACACCCCAAAAATACTTAAGCAGTACTTTAAAGTATTTTTTACTTAAGTACTTTACACACTGCATGGCCACATCTATTTGTCAGCGGTGAATGAGGACATAAGGTTGAAGATATTGCTCTGTCCACGCCAGTGCTTCTCTCCTACTATCTACTTGATTTGTTTCTTTAACCTGTCTCCTCCCCCTTCATCTACAATGATTGGAAGTGGATTTAACAAGTGACATCAACAAGGGATCATAGTTTTCACCTATTCACCTGGTCAGTCTATGTCCTGGAAAGAGCAGGTGTTCTTAATGCTTTTGTACACTCAGTATATAGTGTAGTGCAATCAAATGTCTCTCATGAGGAGAAAGGCATTCAGGCGAAAGCCCAGCAAAGTCTTGTCAAATGGATCCGCTTTATAAAAAGAGATGACTCATCCCTCTCTCTCTCTCTCTCTCCTGTTTAGGAATGGTTGGACATGAAGCTACGCTGGGACCCTGATGACTCACCTGGGAATCACTAACATCAGAGTCCCCGGACTCCATCTGATCCTAGACAGCTCTCCAGACAAAAACTCATGCCCAACAGACTGCCAACAGTAGAACAAAAGATGGCACTGATATTGAACTAACACTTTCGGTTCAATATAATCTCCACATTAGGGTTGCAAAGGGAGGGTATATTACCAGTGCTTGACTTGGGCCGTAGTTGTCCGGGAACGCCGTACTAACACAACGTACAGCTCCTTTAAAACAAAGTTGCCTTCGCTGGCCCAGATTCACACAATCGGTGACAATTTTTTTGATAAAATCTGAATGAAGGTGGGATCGTCATTGAATAGCAGTGGCGAGTTTTACTTTGTTCAAGTTTTTTTTCTATTTGTCGCTAGTCTCTGAATCTGTGAGTGCCAATATAGGCTGTTCGAGATAGCGCAGATTGAAAAAGTGCTCGGCTGAATGGCATGAATCCTGCTCCAAACTGTCAAATTAGGGTTTGTAAGGTAATGGAAATTAGTTGAATAATTGTTTTAATGTAATTCAAAAGCACACTTAAATATGGTCAATCAATAAAAAAACTACATATCAGCCATCATCGGAATGACCCTTTAGTGCAGGGGTGTCAAAGTCAAATGGACGAAGGGCCAAATAAAAATTTAGCTACAAGCCGAGGGCCGGACTGTTCGAATGTTCATTGAAAAATTTTTAAATGACGATATAGCCTAGTGAACCTAATTGAACCTACTGAAAACCTAACAAATATATTCCAATATGATCAGATAAATAAAAGCAATATTTTCTATGGCTCTGTCAGTAATCTTTAATTTTCAACAGACACAAAAGACAAATTTCCCTTTTATATAAAAATCCCCATAACATGAACATTAAATGAAAGAAACCGGTATTCAAGGCACCATCAGTAGCCTATATTTTCTATTTTAGCAAAAGTGGGCTAAATTTACTTAAAAGAAAACAATAATAGCAATTTTCTATCATCCACTCAACTGAAATATTTTTAAAATATATTTCTGGATTGAAATACAATAAAATAAAGTGCAAAAATCTATTAATCAAAAACAACACTTTGTTTAAGGAGAAGTAACATGCAGTGAAAACAAATATTAAACTTTAACTTTTAAACTTGAACCGAGTAAAACCTAAATATGTGATTGCACAGTAATGTTCACTTGTTTGAGGTTGAGGGTGATACTTGGTGGTGTCCCATCTTTCCACAAGTTCATCAATGTTCGGGGTAAGGCTGGAGCTGAGGAAATCCTCAGAATTGAGTGGAGGTGTTCAGCAGCAAGTCGACTTCTGTGTGATGTTTGTCTAAGTTCCAACAAAGAAACAGTTGTTCACATTAGTATGTGCTGCCAAACATAGACAACGCTTGAGCAGCCTGATGCGCAGCCGGGCATTGGGCCGGGGAGGAACAAGGAACTCCGCAGCACCCACTGCCGCATATTTTGCCCTCAGTGCACCACGTGCACTGAGGCCATCAACTCCATTTGAGGCTGGTGTGAGCCACGCCAACAGCAAATGGGGTTACCGAGCAGTTCCAACCTGCTTTTTTTTGTGCTTCAAAGCCAGCAACTCAAGGCTGAAAAGTCAGCGGTAAGCATACCTATTTTTTATCAGCCAACTGTGCGCCTGAACGAGACTGCAGAGAGCCATGGCTGGCAAAGGAAAGTGCTCAAATTTTTTCAGATCTAAAAATTTCTGGCTACAGAGTCAGTTTGGTTTTAAATGTCACTCACTACTGTACATATCAGAGATGACACGATCCCGACCCTGCAGCTGCAAGTTCATTGCATTCAGATGACTCGTAATGTCACACAGAAAAGCCATTTCACACAGAAACATTTCGTCTCGGAGTTGTGTTGTGTCTTTCCCTTTGCTGTCCAAGAACAGACAAATCTCCTCACGAAGCTCGAAACATCTTTGAAGCACCTTTCCCTGGCTTAGCCATCGCACCTCTGTGTGATAAGGCAAATCACCATGCTCCGTTTCTAACTCCGTCAGAAATGCCTTGAACTGGCGGTGATTCAAACCTTTGGCTCTGATAAAGTTAACTGTGCGCGTGATGATGCTCATTACATGCTCCATTTTCAAGGCTTTACCGCACAACGCTTCCTGGTGTATGATACAATGATAAGCTGTCAGCTCACCTGTCGCGTTTTCCTCTTGCATCTTTTCCCGTATCTTCGCCACCAGTCCGCTCCTGTGTCCACACATCGCAGGTGCTCCGTCGGTTGTCAAACCCACGAGTTTTTCCCAAGGCAGCTCCATCTCATTTACACATCTTGACACCTCTTCATACAAATCATGCCCCGTAGTTGTGCCATGCATAGGACGTAAAGCCAAAAACTCCTCTGTCACGCTTAGGCTGGAGTCCACTCCGCGGATGAAAATTGACAACTGGGCAATGTCAGAAATGTCGGTGCTCTCATCCACAGCCAAGGAATATGCAATGAAATCTTTTCCCTTTTTCACAAGCTGCTCTTTTAGATTGATGGACAACTGGTCTACTCTCTCGGCAATGGTGTTTCTGCTCAGACTCACATTTAAAAAGAGTTGCCTTTTTTCTGGGCAAACTTCGTCACAAACTTTAATCATGCAGTTTTTGATGAAATCCCCCTCCGTAAATGGCCGGGCTGATTTAGCGATCTCTTCTGCCAAAATAAAACTGGCCTTGACAGCAGCCTGGCCTTGTGATTTGGCTTTTTGAACAGAGCCTGTCGAGATTTGAGGCCTCGTTTTAATTCCTCTGCCTTTTGTAGCCTTTGTTCCATGTCCATATTCTTGTTTTTGTCCGCGTGTTTCGTTTCATAATGTCGTCTCAGATTATACTCTTTCAGTACCGCCACACTTTCTCCACACAGAAGACACACAGGTTTTCCAGCTACCTCCGTGAACAAATACTCCGACTCCCACCTTGTTTGAAACCCCGGTTCTCAGTGTCCACCTTCCGTTTTGCCATTTTTGATGGGTATCTGAAAGTTAATTTTACTGTGATGCTGACAACTGCTGTGCCAATAAATATTGAAATGAAGCAGCCTACTGCTCGGTGCGTCACCGTTGCATTGTGGGAAATGTAGTATTGGTGCGTGTAAAAGATCTGCGGGCTGCCGGCTTGCTGCGGTCTGCGGGCCGGTTCTAATAATAAATCAAGATCATCCCAGGGGCCGTAAAATACCTTCTCGCTGGCCGGATGTGGCCCGCTGGGCCTTGACTCTGACATATGTGCTTTAGTGCATGTC
>NW_026278995.1:45000-81620 GCF_023373465.1 Oncorhynchus keta | reverse complement strand
CCAGCTCTTCATACCACAGTGTGTCTCAGACCAGCTCTTCATACCACAGTGTGTCTCAGACCAGCTCTTCATACCACAGTGTGTCTCAGACCAGCTCATCATACCACAGTGTGTCTCAGACCAGCTCATCATACCACAGTGTGTCTCAGACCAGCTCATCATACCACAGTGTGTCTCCAGACCAGCTCATCATACCACAGTGTCTCAGACCAGCTCTTCATACCACAGTGTGTCTCAGACCAGCTCATCATACCACAGTGTGTCTCAGACCAGCTCATCATACCACAGTGTGTCTCAGACCAGCTCTTCATACCACAGTGTGTCTCAGACCAGCTCATCATACCACAGTGTGTCTCAGACCAGCTCATCATACCACAGTGTGTCTCAGACCAGCTCATCATACCACAGTGTGTCTCAGACCAGCTCTTCATACCACAGTGTGTCTCAGACCAGCTCTTCATACCACAGTGTGTCTCAGACCAGCTCTTCATACCACAGTGTGTCTCAGACCAGCTCTTCATACCACAGTGTGTCTCAGACCAGCTCTTCATACCACAGTGTGTCTCAGACCAGCTCTTCATACCACAGTGTGTCTCAGACCAGCTCATCATACCACAGTGTGTCTCAGACCAGCTCATCATACCACAGTGTGTCTCAGACCAGCTCATCATACCACAGTGTGTCTCAGACCAGCTCATCATACCACAGTGTGTCTCAGACCAGCTCTTCATACCACAGTGTGTCTCAGACCAGCTCTTCATACCACAGTGTGTCTCAGACCAGCTCTTCATACCACAGTGTGTCTCAGACCAGCTCTTCATACCACAGTGTGTCTCAGACCAGCTCTTCATACCACAGTGTGTCTCAGACCAGCTCTTCATACCACAGTGTGTCTCAGACCAGCTCTTCATACCACAGTGTGTCTCAGACCAGCTCATCATACCACAGTGTGTCTCAGACCAGCTCTTCATACCACAGTGTGTCTCAGACCAGCTCTTCATACCACAGTGTGTCTCAGACCAGCTCATCATACCACAGTGTGTCTCAGACCAGCTCATCATACCACAGTGTGTCTCAGACCAGCTCTTCATACCACAGTGTGTCTCAGACCAGCTCATCATACCACAGTGTGTCTCAGACCAGCTCTTCATACCACAGTGTGTCTCAGACCAGCTCTTCATACCACAGTGTGTCTCAGACCAGCTCATCATACCACAGTGTGTCTCAGACCAGCTCTTCATACCACAGTGTGTCTCAGACCAGCTCTTCATACCACAGTGTGTCTCAGACCAGCTCTTCATACCACAGTGTGTCTCAGACCAGCTCTTCATACCACAGTGTGTCTCAGACCAGCTCTTCATACCACAGTGTGTCTCAGACCAGCTCTTCATACCACAGTGTGTCTCAGACCAGCTCTATCATACCACAGTGTGTCTCAGACCAGCTCATCATACCACAGTGTGTCTCAGACCAGCTCTTCATACCACAGTGTGTCTCAGACCAGCTCATCATACCACAGTGTGTCTCAGACCAGCTCATCATACCACAGTGTGTCTCAGACCAGCTCATCATACCACAGTGTGTCTCAGACCAGCTCTTCATACCACAGTGTGTCTCAGACCAGCTCTTCATACCACAGTGGTCTCGACCAGCCTTCATACAGTGGCCAGACCAGCTCTTCATACCACAGTGTGTCTCAGACCTAGCTCTTCATACCACAGTGTGTCTCAGACCAGCTCATCATACCACAGTGTGTCTCAGACCAGCTCATCATACCACAGTGTGTCTCAGACCAGCTCATCATACCACAGTGTGTCTCAGACCAGCTCTTCATACCACAGTGTGTCTCAGACCAGCTCTTCATACCACAGTGTGTCTCAGACCAGCTCATCATACCACAGTGTGTCTCAGACCAGCTCTTCATACCACAGTGTGTCTCCAGCTCTTCATACCACAGTGTTAACAGTGAATACTCAGACCAACTCATCATACCACAGTGTGTCTCAGATAGCTCATCAAACCACAGTGTTACCACAGTGTGTCTCAGACCCAGCTCTTCATACCACAGTGTGTCTCAGACCAGCTCTTCATACCACAGTGTGTCTCAGACCAGCTCTTCATACCACAGTGTGTTTCAGACCAGCTCTTCATACCACAGTGTGTCTCAGACCAGCTCTTCATACCACAGTGTGTCTCAGACCAGCTCTTCATACCACTGTGTGTTTCTCAGACCAGCTCATCATACCACAGTGTGTCTCAGACCAGCTCATCATACCACAGTGTGTCTCAGACCAGCTCTTCATACCACAGTGTGTCTCAGACCAGCTCTTCATACCACAGTGTGTCTCAGACCAGCTCTTCATACCACAGTGTGTCTCAGACCAGCTCTTCATACCACAGTGTGTCTCAGACCAGCTCATCATACCACAGTGTGTCTCAGACCAGCTCTTCATACCACAGTGTGTCTCAGACCAGCTCATCATACCACAGTGTGTCTCAGACCAGCTCTTCATATCACAGTGTTAACAGTGTGTCTCAGACCAGCTCTTCATACCACAGTGTGTCTCAGACCAGCTCTTCATACCACAGTGTGTCTCAGACCAGCTCTTCATACCACAGTGTGTCTCAGACCAGCTCATCATACCACAGTGTGTCTCAGACCAGCTCTTCATACCACAGTGTGTCTCAGACCAGCTCTTCATACCACAGTGTGTCTCAGACCAGCTCATCATACCACAGTGTGTCTCAGACCAGCTCATCATACCACAGTGTGTCTCAGACCAGCTCATCATACCACAGTGTGTCTCAGACCAGCTCATCATATCACAGTGTGTCTCAGACCAGCTCTTCATACCACAGTGTGTCTCAGACCAGCTCTTCATACCACAGTGTGTCTCAGACCAGCTCATCAAACCACAGTGTGTCTCAGACCAGCTCTTCATATCACAGTGTTAACAGTGTGTCTCAGACCAGCTCTTCATACCACAGTGTGTCTCAGACCAGCTCTTCATATCACAGTGTCTCAGACCAGCTCTTCATACCACAGTGTGTCTCAGACCAGCTCTTCATACCACAGTGTGTCTCAGACCAGCTCTTCATATCACAGTGTTAACAGTGTGTCTCAGACCAGCTCTTCATATCACAGTGTGTCTCAGACCAGCTCTTCATATCACAGTGTGTCTCAGACCAGCTCTTCATATCACAGTGTGTCTCAGACCAGCTCTTCATACCACAGTGTGTCTCAGACCAGTTCATCATACCACAGTGTGTCTCAGACCAGCTCTTCATACCACAGTGTTAACAGTGTGTCTCAGACCAGCTCATCATACCACAGTGTGTCTCAGACCAGCTCATCCAAACCACAGTGTTAACAGTGTGTCTCAGACCAGCTCATCATACCACAGTGTGTCTCAGACCAGCTCATCAAACCACAGTGTGTCTCAGACCAGCTCATCATACCACAGTGTGTCTCAGACCAGCTCTTCATACCACAGTGTGTCTCAGACCAGCTCTTCATACCACAGTGTGTCTCAGACCAGCTCTTCATACCACAGTGTGTCTCAGACCAGCTCTTCATACCACAGTGTGTCTCAGACCAGCTCATCATACCACAGTGTGTCTCAGACCAGCTCTTCATACCACAGTGTGTCTCAGACCAGCTCATCATACCACAGTGTGTCTCAGACCAGCTCTTCATACCACAGTGTGTCTCAGACCAGCTCATCATACCACAGTGTGTCTCAGACCAGCTCTTCATACCACAGTGTGTCTCAGACCAGCTCATCATACCACAGTGTGTCTCAGACCAGCTCATCATACCACAGTGTGTCTCAGACCAGCTCTTCATACCACAGTGTGTCTCAGACCAGCTCTTCATACCACAGTGTCTCAGACCAGCTCTTCATACCACAGTGTGTCTCAGACCAGCTCTTCATACCACAGTGTGTCTCAGACCAGCTCTTCATACCACAGTGTGTCTCAGACCAGCTCTTCATACCACAGTGTGTCTCAGACCAGCTCTTCATACCACAGTGTGTCTCAGACCAGCTCTTCATACCACAGTGTGTCTCAGACCAGCTCTTCATACAACAGTGTGTCTCAGACCAGCTCTTCATATCACAGTGTTAACAGTGTGTCTCAGACCAGCTCTTCATACCACAGTGTGTCTCAGACCAGCTCATCAAACCACAGTGTGTCTCAGACCAGCTCTTCATATCACAGTGTTAACAGTGTGTCTCAGACCAGCTCTTCATACCACAGTGTGTCTCAGACCAGCTCTTCATATCACAGTGTGTCTCAGACCAGCTCTTCATACCACAGTGTGTCTCAGACCAGCTCTTCATACCACAGTGTGTCTCAGACCAGCTCTTCATATCACAGTGTTAACAGTGTGTCTCAGACCAGCTCTTCATATCACAGTGTGTCTCAGACCAGCTCTTCATATCACAGTGTGTCTCAGACCAGCTCTTCATATCACAGTGTGTCTCAGACCAGCTCTTCATACCACAGTGTGTCTCAGACCAGTTCATCATACCACAGTGTGTCTCAGACCAGCTCTTCATACCACAGTGTTAACAGTGTGTCTCAGACCAGCTCATCATACCACAGTGTGTCTCAGACCAGCTCATCAAACCACAGTGTTAACAGTGTGTCTCAGACCAGCTCATCATACCACAGTGTGTCTCAGACCAGCTCATCAAACCACAGTGTGTCTCAGACCAGCTCATCATACCACAGTGTGTCTCAGACCAGCTCTTCATACCACAGTGTGTCTCAGACCAGCTCTTCATACCACAGTGTGTCTCAGACCAGCTCTTCATACCACAGTGTGTCTCAGACCAGCTCTTCATACCACAGTGTGTCTCAGACCAGCTCATCATACCACAGTGTGTCTCAGACCAGCTCTTCATACCACAGTGTGTCTCAGACCAGCTCATCATACCACAGTGTGTCTCAGACCAGCTCTTCATACCACAGTGTGTCTCAGACCAGCTCATCATACCACAGTGTGTCTCAGACCAGCTCTTCATACCACAGTGTGTCTCAGACCAGCTCATCATACCACAGTGTGTCTCAGACCAGCTCATCATACCACAGTGTGTCTCAGACCAGCTCTTCATGCCACAGTGTGTCTCAGACCAGCTCTTCATACCACAGTGTCTCAGACCAGCTCTTCATACCACAGTGTGTCTCAGACCAGCTCTTCATACCACAGTGTGTCTCAGACCAGCTCTTCATACCACAGTGTGTCTCAGACCAGCTCTTCATACCACAGTGTGTCTCAGACCAGCTCTTCATACCACAGTGTGTCTCAGACCAGCTCTTCATACCACAGTGTGTCTCAGACCAGCTCATCATACCACAGTGTGTCTCAGACCAGCTCTTCATACCACAGTGTGTCTCAGACCAGCTCTTCATACCACAGTGTTAACAGTGTGTCTCAGACCAGCTCATCATACCACAGTGTGTCTCAGACCAGCTCTTCATACCACAGTGTGTCTCAGACCAGCTCTTCATACCACAGTGTGTCTCAGACCAGCTCTTCATACCACAGTGTGTCTCAGACCAGCTCTTCATACCACAGTGTGTCTCAGACCAGCTCATCATACCACAGTGTGTCTCAGACCAGCTCTTCATACCACAGTGTGTCTCAGACCAGCTCTTCATACCACAGTGTGTCTCAGACCAGCTCATCATACCACAGTGTGTCTCAGACCAGCTCATCATACCACAGTGTGTCTCAGACCAGCTCTTCATACCACAGTGTGTCTCAGACCAGTTCATCATACCACAGTGTGTCTCAGACCAGCTCTTCATACCACAGTGTGTCTCAGACCAGCTCTTCATACCACAGTGTGTCTCAGACCAGCTCTTCATACCACAGTGTGTCTCAGACCAGCTCATCATACCACAGTGTGTCTCAGACCAGCTCTTCATACCACAGTGTGTCTCAGACCAGCTCATCAAACCACAGTGTGTCTCAGACCAGCTCATCAAACCACAGTGTGTCTCAGACCAGCTCATCAAACCACAGTGTGTCTCAGACCAGCTCATCATACCACAGTGTGTCTCAGACCAGCTCATCATACCACAGTGTGTCTCAGACCAGCTCATCATACCACAGTGTGTCTCAGACCAGCTCATCATACCACAGTGTGTCTCAGACCAGCTCTTCATACCACAGTGTGTCTCAGACCAGCTCATCAAACCACAGTGTGTCTCAGACCAGCTCATCAAACCACAGTGTGTCTCAGACCAGCTCATCATACCACAGTGTGTCTCAGACCAGCTCTTCATACCACAGTGTGTCTCAGACCAGCTCTTCATACCACAGTGTGTCTCAGACCAGCTCTTCATACCACAGTGTGTCTCAGACCAGCTCTTCATATCACAGTGTGTCTCAGACCAGCTCTTCATACCACAGTGTGTCTCAGACCAGCTCATCATACCACAGTGTGTCTCAGACCAGCTCATCATACCACAGTGTGTCTCAGACCAGCTCATCATACCACAGTGTGTCTCAGACCAGCTCATCATACCACAGTGTGTCTCAGACCAGCTCATCATACCACAGTGTGTCTCAGACCAGCTCTTCATACCACAGTGTGTCTCAGACCAGCTCTTCATACCACAGTGTGTCTCAGACCAGCTCTTCATACCACAGTGTGTCTCAGACCAGCTCTTCATACCACAGTGTGTCTCAGACCAGCTCTTCATACCACAGTGTGTCTCAGACCAGCTCATCAAACCACAGTGTGTCTCAGACCAGCTCATCAAACCACAGTGTGTCTCAGACCAGCTCATCATACCACAGTGTGTCTCAGACCAGCTCTTCATACCACAGTGTGTCTCAGACCAGCTCTTCATACCACAGTGTGTGTCTCAGACCAGCTCATCAAACCACAGTGTGTCTCAGACCAGCTCATCATACCACAGTGTGTCTCAGACCAGCTCTTCATACCACAGTGTGTCTCAGACCAGCTCATCAAACCACAGTGTGTTTCAGACCAGCTCTTCATACCACAGTGAGTCTCAGACCAGCTCTTCATACCACAGTGTGTCTCAGACCAGCTCATCATACCACAGTGTGTCTCAGACCAGCTCATCATACCACAGTGTGTTTCAGACCCGCTCTTCATACCACAGTGTGTCTCAGACCAGCTCATCAAACCACAGTGTGTCTCAGACCAGCTCTTCATACCACAGTGTGTTTCAGACCAGCTCTTCATACCACAGTGTGTCTCAGACCAGCTCTTCATACCACAGTGTGTCTCAGACCAGCTCATCATACCACAGTGTGTCTCAGACCAGCTCATCATACCACAGTGTGTTTCAGACCCGCTCTTCATACCACAGTGTCTCAGACCAGCTCATCAAACCACAGTGTGTTTCAGACCAGCTCATCATACCACAGTGTGTCTCAGACCAGCTCATCAAACCACAGTGTGTCTCAGACCCGCTCTTCATACCACAGTGTGTCTCAGACCCGCTCTTCATACCACAGTGTGTCTCAGACCAGCTCTTCATACCACAGTGTGTCTCAGACCAGCTCTTCATACAACAGTGTGTCTCAGACCAGCTCATCATACCACAGTGTGTCTCAGACCAGCTCATCAAACCACAGTGTGTCTCAGACCAGCTCATCATACCACAGTGTGTCTCAGACCAGCTCATCAAACCACAGTGTGTCTCAGACCAGCTCTTCATACAACAGTGTGTCTCAGACCAGCTCATCATACCACAGTGTGTCTCAGACCAGCTCATCAAACCACAGTGTGTCTCAGACCAGCTCTTCATACCACAGTGTGTCTCAGACCAGCTCATCAAACCACAGTGTGTCTCAGACCAGCTCTTCATACAACAGTGTGTCTCAGACCAGCTCATCATACCACAGTGTGTCTCAGACCAGCTCATCAAACCACAGTGTGTCTCAGACCAGCTCATCAAACCACAGTGTTAACAGTGTGTCTCAGACCAGCTCATCATACCACAGTGTTAACAGTGTGTCTCAGACCAGCTCTTCATACCACAGTGTGTCTCAGACCAGCTCTTCAAACCACAGTGTGTCTCAGACCAGCTCTTCATACCACAGTGTGTCTCAGACCAGCTCTTCATACCACAGTGTGTTTCAGACCAGCTCTTCATACCACAGTGTGTTTCAGACCAGCTCTTCATACCACAGTGTGTCTCAGACCAGGTCTTCATATCACAGTGTGTCTCAGACCAGCTCTTCATACCACAGTGTGTCTCAGACCAGCTCATCAAACCACAGTGTGTCTCAGACCCGCTCATCAAACCACAGTGTGTCTCAGACCCGCTCTTCATACCACAGTGTGTCTCAGACCCGCTCTTCATACCACAGTGTGTCTCAGACCAGCTCTTCATACCACAGTGTGTCTCAGACCAGCTCTTCATACCACAGTGTGTCTCAGACCAGCTCATCATACCACAGTGTGTCTCAGACCAGCTCATCAAACCACAGTGTTAACAGTGTGTCTCAGACCAGCTCTTCATACCACAGTGTTAACAGTGTGTCTCAGACCCGCTCTTCAAACCACAGTGTGTCTCAGACCAGCTCTTCATACCACAGTGTGTTTCAGACCAGCTCTTCATACCACAGTGTGTCTCAGACCAGCTCATCATACCACAGTGTTAACAGTGTGTCTCAGACCAGCTCTTCATACCACAGTGTGTCTCAGACCAGCTCTTCAAACCACAGTGTGTCTCAGACCAGCTCTTCATACCACAGTGTGTCTCAGACCAGCTCTTCATACCACAGTGTGTTTCAGACCAGCTCTTCATACCACAGTGTGTTTCAGACCAGCTCTTCATACCACAGTGTCTCAGACCAGGTCTTCATATCACAGTGTGTCTCAGACCAGCTCTTCATACCACAGTGTTAACAGTGTGTCTCAGACCAGCTCATCATACCACAGTGTGTCTCAGACCAGCTCTTCATACCACAGTGTTAACAGTGTGTCTCAGACCAGCTCTTCATACCACAGTGTGTCTCAGACCAGCTCATCAAACCACAGTGTTAACAGTGTGTCTCAGACCAGCTCTTCATACCACAGTGTTAACAGTGTGTCTCAGACCAGCTCATCATACCACAGTGTGTCTCAGACCAGCTCATCATACCACAGTGTGTCTCAGACCAGCTCTTCATACCACAGTGTCTCAGACCAGCTCTTCATACCACAGTGTGTCTCAGACCAGCTCTTCATACCACAGTGTGTCTCAGACCAGCTCATCATACCACAGTGTTAACAGTGTGTCTCAGACCAGCTCATCATACCACAGTGTGTCTCAGACCAGCTCATCATACCACAGTGTGTCTCAGACCAGCTCATCATACCACAGTGTGTCTCAGACCAGCTCTTCATACCACAGTGTGTCTCAGACCAGCTCATCATACCACAGTGTTAACAGTGTGTCTCAGACCAGGTCTTCATATCACAGTGTGTCTCAGACCAGCTCTTCATACCACAGTGTGTCTCAGACCAGCTCTTCATACCACAGTGTGTCTCAGACCAGCTCTTCATACCACAGTGTGTCTCAGACCAGCTCTTCATACCACAGTGTTAACAGTGTGTCTCAGACCAGCTCATCATACCACAGTGTTAACAGTGTGTCTCAGACCAGGTCTTCATATCACAGTGTGTCTCAGACCAGCTCTTCATACCACAGTGTGTCTCAGACCAGCTCTTCATACCACAGTGTTAACAGTGTGTCTCAGACCAGCTCTTCATACCACAGTGTTAACAGTGTGTCTCAGACCAGCTCTTCATACCACAGTGTGTCTCAGACCAGCTCATCATACCACAGTGTGTCTCAGACCAGCTCTTCATACCACAGTGTGTCTCAGACCAGCTCATCAAACCACAGTGTTAACAGTGTGTCTCAGACCAGCTCATCAAACCACAGTGTTAACAGTGTGTCTCAGACCAGCTCTTCATACCACAGTGTGTCTCAGACCAGCTCTTCATACCACAGTGTGTCTCAGACCAGCTCATCATACCACAGTGTGTCTCAGACCAGCTCATCAAACCACAGTGTTAACAGTGTGTCTCAGACCAGCTCTTCAAACCACAGTGTTAACAGTGTGTCTCAGACCCGCTCTTCATACCACAGTGTGTCTCAGACCAGCTCATCAAACCACAGTGTGTCTCAGGCCAGCTCTTCATACCACAGTGTGTCTCAGACCAGCTCTTCATACCACAGTGTGTCTCAGACCCGCTCTTCATACCACAGTGTGTCTCAGACCAGCTCATCATACCACAGTGTTAACAGTGTGTCTCAGACCAGCTCTTCATACCACAGTGTGTCTCAGACCCGCTCTTCATACCACAGTGTGTCTCAGACCAGCTCATCATACCACAGTGTTAACAGTGTGTCTCAGACCAGCTCTTCATACCACAGTGTGTCTCAGACCCGCTCTTCATACCACAGTGTGTCTCAGACCAGCTCATCATACCACAGTGTTAACAGTGTGTCTCAGACCAGCTCTTCATACCACAGTGTGTCTCAGACCCGCTCTTCATACCACAGTGTGTCTCAGACCAGCTCATCATACCACAGTGTTAACAGTGTGTCTCAGACCAGCTCTTCATACCACAGTGTGTCTCAGACCCGCTCTTCATACCACAGTGTGTCTCAGACCCGCTCTTCATACCACAGTGTGTCTCAGACCAGCTCATCATACCACAGTGTTAACAGTGTGTCTCAGACCCGCTCTTCATACCACAGTGTGTCTCAGGCCAGCTCTTCATACCACAGTGTTAACAGTGTGTCTCAGACCAGCTCATCATACCACAGTGTTAACAGTGTGTCTCAAACCAGCTCATCATACCACAGTGTGTCTCAGACCAGCTCATCATACCACAGTGTGTCTCAGACCAGCTCTTCATACCGCAGTGTGTCTCAGACCAGCTCATCATACCACAGTGTGTCTCAGACCAGCTCATCATACCACAGTGTGTCTCAGACCAGCTCATCATACCACAGTGTGTCTCAGACCAGCTCATCATACCACAGTGTGTCTCAGACCAGCTCATCATACCACAGTGTGTCTCAGACCAGCTCATCATACCACAGTGTGTCTCAGACCAGCTCATCATACCACAGTGAGTCTCAGACCAGCTCATCATACCACAGTGTGTCTCAGACCAGCTCATCATACCACAGTGTGTCTCAGACCAGCTCTTCATACCACAGTGTGTCTCAGACCAGCTCTTCATACCACAGTGTGTTTCAGACCAGCTCTTCATACCACAGTGTGTTTCAGCCCAGCTCTTCATACCACAGTGTTAACAGTGTGTCTCAGACCAGCTCTTCATACCACAGTGTGTCTCAGACCAGCTCTTCATACCACAGTGTGTTTTAGACCAGCTCTTCATACCACAGTGTGTCTCAGACCAGCTCATCATAGCACAGTGTTAACAGTGTGTCTCAGACCAGCTCATCATACCACAGTGTGTCTCAGACCAGCTCTTCATACCACAGTGTGTCTCAGACCAGATCTTCATACCACAGTGTGTTTCAGACCAGCTCATCATAGCACAGTGTTAACAGTGTGTCTCAGACCAGCTCATCATACCACAGTGTGTCTCAGACCAGCTCTTCATACCACAGTGTGTCTCAGACCAGATCTTCATACCACAGTGTGTCTCAGACCAGCTCTTCATACCACAGTGTGTTTTAGACCAGCTCTTCATACCACAGTGTGTCTCAGACCAGCTCTTCATACCACAGTGTGTCTCAGACCAGCTCTTCATACCACAGTGTGTTTCAGACCAGCTCTTCATACCACAGTGTGTCTCAGACCAGCTCTTCATACCACAGTGTTAACAGTGTGTCTCAGACCAGCTCATCATACCACAGTGTTAACAGTGTGTCTCAGACCAGCTCTTCATACCACAGTGTTAACAGTGTGTCTCAGACCAGCTCTTCATACCACAGTGTTAACAGTGTGTCTCAGACCAGCTCATCAAACCACAGTGTTAACAGTGTGTCTCAGACCAGCTCTTCATACCACAGTGTTAACAGTGTGTCTCAGACCAGCTCTTCATACCACAGTGTGTTTCAGACCACCTCTTCATACCACAGTGTGTCTCAGACCAGCTCTTCATACCACAGTGTTAACAGTGTGTCTCAGACCAAATCAAATCAAATGTTATTCGTCACATACTTGGTAAACAACAGGTGTAGACTAACAGTGAAATGCTGACTGACTGGCCGTTCCCAACAATGCAGAGAGATAGACAGAAATAATAAATAACAACAGATACACAATGAGTAACGATAACAAGGCTACACACAGGAAATACCAGGTAATAACATGGATACATACAGGAAGTAACAGGCAATAACATGGATATATACAGGAAGTACCAGGTAATAACATGGCTACACACAGGAAATACAAGGAGGTAGATATGTACAGGGTACCAGGTAATTGGGGTAGATATGTACAGGGTACCAGATAATTGAGGTAGATATGTACAGGGGTACCAGGTAATTGAGGTAGATATGTACAGGGTACCAGGTAATTGGGGTAGATATGTACAGGGTACCAGGTAATTAAGGTAGATATGTACAGGGGTACCAGGTAATTGAGGTAGATAAGTACAGGGTACCAGGTAATTGAGGTAGATATGTACAGGGTACCAGGTAATTGAGGTAGATATGTACAGGGATACCAGGTAATTGAGGTAGATATGTACAGGGTAACAGGTAATTGAGGTAGATAAGTACAGGGTACCAGGTAATTGAGATAGATATGTACAGGGGTACCAGGTAATTGAGGTAGATATGTACAGGGTACCAGGTAATTGAGGTAGATATGTGTACGGGTACCAGGTAATTGAGGTAGATATGTACAGGGGTACCAGGTAATTGAGGTAGATATGTATAGGGGTACCAGGTAATTGAGGTAGATATGTACAGGGCACCAGGTCATTGAGGTAGATATGTACATGGGTACCAGGTAATTGAGGTAGATATGTACAGGGTACCAGGTAATAGAGGTAGATATGTACAGGGTACCAGGTAATAGAGGTAGATATGTACAGGGGTACCAGGTAATTGAGGTAGATATGCACAGGGTACCAGGTAATTGGGGTAGATATGTACAGGGTACCAGGTAATTAAGGTAGATATGTACAGGGTACCAGGTAATTGAGGTAGATATGTACAGGGTACCAGGTAATTGGGGTAGATATGTACAGGGTACCAGGTAATTGGGGTAGATATGTACAGGGTACCAGGTAATTGAGGTAGATATGTACAGGGTACCAGGTAATTGAGGTAGATATGTACAGGGGTACCAGGTAATTGAGGTAGATATGTACAGGGTACCAGGTAATTGGGGTAGATATGTACAGGGTACCAGGTAATTAAGGTAGATATGTACAGGGTACCAGGTAATTGAGGTAGATAAGTACAGGGTACCAGGTAATTGAGGTAGATATGTACAGGGGTACCAGGTAATTGAGGTAGATATGTACAGGGTACCAGGTAATTGGGGTAGATATGTACAGGGTACCAGGTAATTGGGGGTAGATATGTACAGGGTACCAGGTAATTGAGGTAGATATGTACAGGGGTACCAGGTAATTGGGGTAGATATGTACAGGGGTACCAGGTAATTGAGGTAGATATGTACAGGGGGTACCAGGTAATTGGGGTAGATATGTACAGGGTACCAGGTAATTGAGGTAGATATGTACAGGGTACCAGGTAATTGAGGTAGATATGTACAGGGTACCAGGTAATTGAGGTAGATATGTACAGGGTACCAGGTAATTGGGGTAGATATGTACAGGGTACCAGGTAATTAAGGTAGATATGTACAGGGGTACCAGGTAATTGAGGTAGATAAGTACAGGGTACCAGGCAATTGAGGTAGATATGTACAGGGTACCAGGTAATTGAGGTAGATATGTACAGGGGTACCAGGTAATTGAGGTAGATATGTACAGGGTACCAGGTAATTGGGGTAGATATGTACAGGGTACCAGGTAATTAAGGTAGATATGTACAGGGGTACCAGGTAATTGAGGTAGATAAGTACAGGGTACCAGGTAATTGAGGTAGATATGTACAGGGTACCAGGTAATTGAGGTAGATATGTACAGGGATACCAGGTAATTGAGGTAGATATGTACAGGGTACCAGGTAATTGAGGTAGATAAGTACAGGGTACCAGGTAATTGAGGTAGATATGTACAGGGGTACCAGGTAATTGAGGTAGATATGTACAGGGTACCAGGTAATTGGAGGTAGATATGTATACGGGTACCAGGTAATTGAGGTAGATATGTACAGGGTACCAGGTAATTGAGGTAGATATGTACAGGGGTACCAGGTCATTGAGGTAGATATGTACAGGGCACCAGGTCATTGAGGTAGATATGTACATGGGTACCAGGTAATTGAGGTAGATATGTACAGGGTACCAGGTAATAGAGGTAGATATGTACAGGGGTACCAGGTAATAGAGGTAGATATGTACAGGGGTACCAGGTAATTGAGGTAGATATGTACAGGGTACCAGGTAATTGAGGTAGATATGTACAGGGGGTACCAGGTAGTTGAGGTAGATATGTACAGGGTACCAGGCAATTGAGGTAGATATGTACAGGGGTACCAGGTAATTGAGGTAGATATGTACAGGGTACCAGGTAATTGAGGTAGATATGTACAGGGGTACCAGGTAGTTGAGGTAGATATGTACAGGGTACCAGGCAATTGAGGTAGATATGTACAGGGTACCAGGTAATAGAGGTAGATAAGTACAGGGTACCAGGTAATTGAGATAGATATGTACGCGTACCAGGTAATTGAGATAGATATGTACAGGGTACCAGGTAATTGAGATAGATATGTACAGGGTACCAGGTAATTGAGGTAGATATGTACAGGGGTACCAGGTAATGAGGTAGATATGTACAGGGTACCAGGTAATTGAGGTAGATATGCACAGGGTACCAGGTAATTGGGGTAGATATGTACAGGGTACCAGGTAATTAAGGTAGATATGCACAGGGTACCAGGTAATTGAGGTAGATATGTACAGGGTACCAGGTAATTGGGGTAGATATGTACAGGGTACCAGGTAATTGGGGTAGATATGTACAGGGTACCAGGTAATTGAGGTAGATATGTACAGGGGTACCAGGTAATTGAGGTAGATATGTACAGGGGTACCAGGTAATTGAGGTAGATATGTACAGGGTACCAGGTAATTGGGGTAGATATGTACAGGGTACCAGGTAATTAAGGTAGATATGTACAGGGGTACCAGGTAATTGAGGTAGATAAGTACAGGGTACTAGGTAATTGAGGTAGATATGTACAGGGGTACCAGGTAATTGAGGTAGATATGTACAGGGTACCAGGTAATTGGGGTAGATATGTACAGGGTACCAGGTAATTGGGGTAGATATGTACAGGGTACCAGGTAATTGGGGTAGATATGTACAGGGTACCAGGTAATTGAGGTAGATATGTACAGGGTACCAGGTAATTGGGGTAGATATGTACAGGGTACCAGGTAATTGAGGTAGATATGTACAGGGGTAGCAGGTAATTGGGGTAGATATGTACAGGGTACCAGGTAATTGAGGTAGATATGTACAGGGGTACCAGGTAATTGAGGTAGATATGTACAGGGGTACCAGGTAATTGAGGTAGATATGTACAGGGTACCAGGTAATTGGGGTAGATATGTACAGGGTACCAGGTAATTAAGGTAGATATGTACAGGGGTACCAGGTAATTGAGGTAGATAAGTACAGGGTACCAGGCAATTGAGGTAGATATGTACAGGGTACCAGGTAATTGAGGTAGATATGTACAGGGGTACCAGGTAATTGAGGTAGATATGTACAGGGTACCAGGTAATTGGGGTAGATATGTACAGGGTACCAGGTAATTAAGGTAGATATGTACAGGGTACCAGGTAATTGAGGTAGATAAGTACAGGGTACCAGGTAATTGAGGTAGATATGTACAGGGTACCAGGTAATTGAGGTAGATATGTACAGGGATACCAGGTAATTGAGGTAGATATGTACAGGGTACCAGGTAATTGAGGTAGATATGTACAGGGTACCAGGTAATTGAGGTAGATATGTATACGGGTACCAGGTAATTGAGGTAGATATGTACAGGGGTACCAGGTAATTGAGGTAGATATGTACAGGGGTACCAGGTCATTGAGGTAGATATGTACAGGGCACCAGGTCATTGAGGTAGATATGTACATGGGTACCAGGTAATTGAGGTAGATATGTACAGGGTACCAGGTAATAGAGGTAGATATGTACAGGGGTACCAGGTAATAGAGGTAGATATGTACAGGGTACCAGGTAATTGAGGTAGATATGTACAGGGTACCAGGTAATTGAGGTAGATATGTACAGGGGTACCAGGTAATTGAGGTAGATATGTACAGGGTACCAGGTAATTGAGGTAGATATGTACAGGGTACCAGGTAATTGGTAAACACTATACACTGTAGAGAACAACACTATTCACTATAGAGAACAATACTGTACACTATAGAGAACAACACTATACACTGTAGAGAACAACACTATACACTATAGAGAACAACACTATACACTGTAGAGAACAACCCTATACACTGTAGAGAACAACACTATACACTGTAGAGAACAACACTATACACTGTAGAGAACAACCCTATACACTGTAGAGAACAACACTATACACTGTAGAGAACAACACTATACACTGTAGAGAACAACACTATACACTGTAGAGAACCACACTGTAGAGAACAACACTATTCACTATAGAGAACAACACTGTAGAGAATAACACTGTAGAGAACAACACTGTAGAGAATAACACTATACACTGTAGAGAACAACACCATACATTATAGAGAACAACACTGTAGAGAATAACACTATACACTATAGAGAACAACACTATACACTGTAGAGAACAACACTATACACTGTAGAGAACAACACTATACACTGTAGAGAACAACACTATTCACTATAGAGAACAACACTACACACTATAGAGAACAACACTGTAGAGAACAACACTATACACTGTAGAGAACAACACTGTAGAGAACAACACTATACACTGTAGAGAACAACACTGTAGAGAACAACACTATTCACTATAGAGAACAACACTATACACTATAGAGAACAACACTGTAGAGAACAACACTATACACTGTAGAGAACAACACTGTAGAGAACAACACTGTAGAGAACAACACTGTAGAGAACAACACTATACACTGTAGAGAACAACACTGTAGAGAACAACACTATACACTGTAGAGAACAACACTGTAGAGAACAACACTATACACTGTAGAGAACAACACTGTAGAGAACAACACTGTAGAGACACTGTAGAGAACAACACTATACACTGTAGAGAACAACACTGTAGAGAACAACACTGTAGAGAACAACACTATACACTATAGAGAACAACACTGTAGAGAACAACACTGTAGAGAATAACACTATACACTGTAGAGAACAACACTGTAGAGAACAAAACTATAAACTGGAGATAACAACACTGTAGAGAACAACACTATAAACTGTAGAGAACAACACTATACACTGTAGAGATCAACACTATACACTATAGAGAACAACACTATACACTATAGAGAACAACACTATACACTGTAGAGAACAACACTATACACTATAGAGAACAACACTATACACTGTAGAGAACAACACCATACACTGTAGAGATCAACACTATACACTATAGAGAACAACACTATACACTGTAGAGAACAATACCATACACTCGTGCTACTTCCGGGTTGGAGCGAGCGGTCGCATCGCACTTCGCTCCGCTGGTAGTATAACTTTTTCATTACATTTCATTATAGTACAAAGGTTGATTTGTCTAATCTTAGCAATTTATTCTTAGCTAGCTACATAGCCGTCCTTGTAGCAGAGATAATTGCATAATTATCGTATTTCGTCGCCTAACGTAGCCTTCAATGCTATTCGCCCAGCAGCTAGCCAGCTAGCAAACGCTAGCAAACGCCCACAGATTAGCAGCACTGTAGTGCTATTACACTATTACACTCAACTGAACGACTTGATTAGTTTAGTGTTAGCTAGCTACATAGCTGTCTTTGTATCCAAGATAATTGTGTAGTTTAGAGTGTGTAGTCTTGGAGTGATTATCTTAATTTACCGAGTTAGCTAGCCAGCTATTTGTCGTCCTTAACGTAGGAGACTCTGCTAGCTAGCCAACAGCTAACAGCTAACAGCTAGCCAACGTCTACTGAATAGAACTCAACAACCCGGTCGCATTCACAGGTAGTATCACATTTTCATTTCATTTCATTACAGTACAACGGTTTGATTTGTTTGATCGTAGCTAGCTACATAGCCGTCTTTGTATCAAAGATAATTGTGTAGTCTAGAGCGATTTTCTAGGTTAGCTAGCCAGCTATTGTCGTTCTTTTAACGCAACGTAACGTAAACAACACTGCTAGCTAGCCAGCTAGCCCCCGAATAGCAGCACTGCAGAAACTATTACACTCAACGGAACGACTTGATTAGTGTAGTGTCAACAACGCAGCTACTGCCAGCTAGCCTACTTCAGCAGTACTGTATCATTTTAATCATTTTAGTCAATAAGATTCTTGCTACGTAAGCTTAACTTTCTGAACATTCGAGACGTGTAGTCCACTTGTCATTCCAATCTCCTTTGCATTAGCGTAGCCTCTTCTGTAGCCTGTCAACTATGTGTCTGTCTATCCCTGTTCTCTCCTCTCTGCACAGACCATACAAACGCTCCACACCGCGTGGCCGCGGCCACCCTAATCTGGTGGTCCCAGCGCGCACGACCCATGTGGAGTTCCAGGTCTCTGGTAGCCTCTGGAACTGCCGATCTGCGGCCAACAAGGCAGAGTTCATCTCAGCCTATGCCTCCCCCAGTCCCTCGACTTCTTGGCACTGACGGAAACATGGATCACCACAGACAACACTGCTACTCCTACTGCTCTCTCTTCGTCCGCCCACGTGTTCTCGCACACCCGAGAGCTTCTGGTCAGCGGGGTGGTGGCACCCCGGATCCTCATCTCTCCCAAGTGGTCATTCTCTTTTTCTCCCCTCACCCATCTGTCTATCGCCTCCTTTGGGCCACGCTGTCACAGTTACCAGCCCTTTCAAGCTTAACATCCTTATCATTTATCGCCCTCCAGGTTCCCTCGGAGAGTTCATCAATGAGCTTGATACCTTGATACGCTCCTTTCCTGAGGACGGCTCACCTCTCACAGTGCTGGGCGACTTTAACCTCCCCACATCTACCTTTGACTCATTCCTCTCTGCCTCCTTCTTTCCACTCCTCTCCTCTTTTGACCTCACCCTCTCACCTTCCCCCTACTCACAAGGCAGGCAATACGCTCGACCTCATCTTTACTAGATGCTGTTCTTCCACTAACCTCATTGCAACTCCCTCCAAGTCTCCGACCACTAACTTGTATCCTTTTCCCTCTCGCTCTCATCTAACACCTCCCACACTGCCCCTACTCGGATGGTATCGCACCCGTCCCAACCTTCGCTCTCTCTCCCCCTCTCTCTCCTCTTCCATCCTATCATCTCTTCCCTCTGCTCATACCTTCTCCAACCTATCTCCTGATTCTGCCTCCTCAACCCTCCTCTCCTCCCTTTCTGCATCCTTTGACTCTCTATGTCCCCTATCCTCCAGGCCGGCGCGTCCTCCCCTCCCCGCCCCGTGGCTCGACGACTCATTGCGAGCTCACAGAACAGGGCTCCGGGCAGCTGAGCGGAAATGGAGGAAAACTTCGCCTCCCTGCGGACCTGGCATCCTTTCCTCCCTCCTCTCTACATTTTCCTCCTCTGTCTCTGCTGCTAAAGCCATTTTCTACCACTCTAAATTCCAAGCATCTGCCTCTAACCCTAGGAAGCTCTTTGCCACCTTCTCCTCACTCCTGAATCCTCCTCCCCTCCCCCTCCTCCCTCTCTGCAGATGACCCCCGTCAAACCATTTTGAAAAGAAGGTCGACGACATCCGATCCTCGTTTGCTAAGTCAAACGGCACCGCTGGTTCTGCTCACACTGCCCTACCCTATGCTCTGACCTCTTTCTCCCCTCTCTCTCCAGATGAAATCTCGCGTCTTGTGACGGCCGGCCGCCCCAACAACCTGCCCGCTTGACCCTATCCCCTCCTCTCTTCTCCAGACCATTTCCGGAGACCTTCTCCCTTACCTCACCTCGCTCATCAACTCATCCCTGACCGCTGGCTACGTCCCTTCCGTCCTCAAGAGAGCGAGAGTTGCACCCCTTCTGAAAAAACCTACACTCAATCCCTCCAATGTCAACAACTACAGACCAGTATCCCTTCTTTCTTTTCTCTCCAAAACTCTTGAACGTGCCGTCCTTGGCCAGCTCTCCCGCTATCTCTCTCTGAATGACCTTCTTGATCCAAATCAGTCAGGTTTCAAGACTAGTCATTCAACTGAGACTGCTCTTCTCTGTATCAAGGAGCGCTCCGCACCGCTAAAGCTAACTCTCTCTCCTCTGCTCTCATCCTTCTAGACCTATCGGCTGCCTTCGATACTGTGAACCATCAGATCCTCCTCTCCACCCTCTCCGAGTTGGGCATCTCCGGCGCGGCCCACGCTTGGTTGCGTCCTACCTGACAGGTCGCTCCTACCAGGTGGCGTGGCGAGAATCTGTCTCCTCACCACGCGCTCTCACCACTGGTGTCCCCAGGGCTCTGTTCTAGGCCCTCTCCTATTCTCGCTATACACCAAGTCACTTGGCTCTGTCATAACCTCACATGGTCTCTCCTATCATTGCTATGCAGACGACACACAATTAATCTTCTCCTTTCCCCCTTCTGATGACCAGGTGGCGAATCGCATCTCTGCATGTCTGGCAGACATATCAGTGTGGATGATGGATCACCACCTCAAGCTGAACCTCGGCAAGACGGATCTGCTCTTCCTCCCCGGGGAAGGACTGCCCATTCCATGATCTCGCCATCACGGTTGACAACTCCATTGTGTCCTCCTCCCCAGAGCGCTAAGAACCTTGGCGTGATCCTGGACAACACCCTGTCGTTCTCAACTAACATCAAGGCGGTGGCCCGTTCCTGTAGGTTCATGCTCTACAACATCCGCAGAGTACGACCCTGCCTCACACAGGAAGCGGCGCAGGTCCTAATCCAGGCACTTGTCATCTCCCATCTGGACTACTGCAACTCGCTGTTGGCTGGGCTCCCTGCCTGTGCCATTAAACCCCTACAACTCATCCAGAACGCCGCAGCCCGTCTGGTGTTCAACCTTCCCAAGTTCTCTCACGTCACCCCGCTCCTCCGCTCTCCACTGGCTTCCAGTTGAAGCTCGCATCTGCTACAAGACCATGGTGCTTGCCTACGGAGCTGTGAGGGGAACGGCACCTCAGTACCTCCAGGCTCTGATCAGGCCCTACACCCAAACAAGGGCACTGCGTTCATCCACCTCTGGCCTGCTCGTCTCCCTACCACTGAGGAAGTACAGTTCCCGCTCAGCCCAGTCAAAACTGTTCGCTGCTCTGGCCCCCAATGGTGGAACAAACTCCCTCACGGAACAAACTCCCTGGCCACCCCACATAGCCTGGTTCCTCTCTAGGTTTCTTCCTAGGTTTTGGTAACAGAGGGACCTTCCTTTGGTTGAGGATCAATCCATTCTTTCACGGAACAACTCCCCTTTCATAAAGTAACTCAGATCGGCCCGAACAGCACATGAATTTTCCCACTTTCCCTGCTGAGGTATCTGTGGTGGAATGATCACTCATATCAGAGACATAGCAGGGTGTGATGCTATGAGTGAAAGTAGAGTGAGTGAGTGTGTGTGTGTGTGAGAGAGAGAGACAGAGAGACAGAGAGCGAGAGAGAGACAGAGACAGAGAGAGAGACAGAGAGAGACAGAGAGATGAATGTGACTTTCAACCACACGGCCCAATGGTTTCCACATCATTGGGTCTGGTCTGGGTTTGATGATTGAGCTGATAGATAACAGATGGTTGAGAACTTTTACTTGTAGCGAATATCGATGTAAGTGAAACAAAACAACAACCAATCAGACATTGTCCATCCTTGATTCATTCACTCAAGGGACCCCAACAACCAATCAGACATTGTCCATCCTTGATTCATTCACTCAAGGGACCCCAACAACCAATCAGACATTGTCCATCCTTGATTTATTCACTCAAGGGACCCCAACAACCAAACAGCAGTGGTTGCTGGTTGAAGGTTTGCATGAGTTGGCAAGAGTCTGATGATGTGGAGGATGGCCCTCCGTTACCAGAGCCTGAGGATGGCCCTCCGTTACAAGAGCCTGATGATGTTGAGGATGGCCCTCCGTTACCAAGAGCCTGATGATGTTGAGGATGGCCCTCCGTTACCAAGAGTCTGATGATGTTGAGGATGGCCCTCCGTTACCAAGAGCCTGATGATGTTGAGGATGGCCCTCCGTTACCAAGAGCCTGATGATGTTGAGGATGGCCCTCCGTTACCAAGAGTCTGATGATGTTGAGGATGGCCCTCCGTTACCAAGAGTCTAATGAGGTTGAGGATGGCCCTCTGTTACCAAGAGCCTGATGATGTTGAGGATGGCCCTCAGTTACCAAGAGCCTGAGGATGTTGAGGATGGCCCTCCGTTACAAGAGTCTGATGATGTTGAGGATGGCCCTCCGTTACCAAGAGCCTGATGATGTTGAGGATGGCCCCTCCGTTACCAAGAGTCTGATGATGTTGAGGATGGCCCTCCGTTACCAAGAGTCTAATGAGGTTGAGGATGGCCCTCTGTTATCAAGAGCCTGATGATGTTGAGGATGGCCCTCCGTTACCAAGAGCCTGAGGATGGCCCTCCGTTACCAGAGCCTGAGGATGTTGAGGATGGCCCTCCGTTACCAAGAGTCTGATGATGTTGAGGATGGCCCTCCGTTACCAAGAGCCTGATGATGTTGAGGATGGCCCTCCGTTACCAAGAGTCTGATGATGTTGAGGATGGCCCTCCGTTGCCAAGAGTCTAATGAGGTTGAGGATGGCCCTCTGTTATCAAGAGCCTGATGATGTTGAGGATGGCCCTCCGTTACAAGAGCCTGAGGATGGCCCTCCGTTACCAAGAGCCTGAGGATGTTGAGGATGGCCCTCCGTTACCAAGAGCCTGATGATGTTGAGGATGGCCCTCCATTACCAAGAGCCTGATGATGTTGAGGATGGCCCTCCATTACCAAGAGCCTGAGGATGGCCCTCCGTTACCAAGAGCCTGATGATGTTGAGGATGGCCCTCCGTTACCAAGAGCCTGATGATGTTGAGGATGGCCCTCCGTTACCAAGAGCCTGATGATGTTGAGGATGGCCCTCCGTTACCAAGAGCCTGAGGATGGCCCTCCGTTACCAAGAGTCTGATGATGTTGAGGATGGCCCTCCGTTACCAAGAGTCTAATGAGGTTGAGGATGGCCCTCTGTTATCAAGAGCCTGATGATGTGAGGATGGCCCTCCGTTACCAAGAGCCTGAGGATGTTGAGGATGGCCCTCCGTTACCAAGAGTCTGATGATGTTGAGGATGGCCCTCTGTTACCAAGAGCCTGATGATGTTGAGATGGCCCTCCGTTACCAAGAGCCTGAGGATGTTGAGGATGGCCCTCCGTTACCAAGTCTGATGATGTTGAGGATGGCCCTCCGTTACCAAGAGCCTAGGATGGCCCTCCGTTACCAAGAGCCTGATGATGTTGAGATGGCCCTCTGTTACCAGAGCCTGATGATGTTGAGATGGCCCTCCGTTACCAAGAGCCTGATGATGTTGAGGATGGCCCTCTGTTACCAAGAGCCTGATGATGTTGAGGATGGCCCTCTGTTACCAAGAGCCTGATGATGTTGAGGATGGCCCTCTGTTACCAAGAGTCTGATGATGTTGAGATGGCCCTCCGTTACCAAGAGCCTGATGATTGAGGATGGCCCTCCATTACCAGAGCCTGAGGATTGCCCTCCGTTACAAAGAGCCTGAGGATGTTGAGGATGGCCCTCCGTTACCAAGAGCCTGAGGATTGCCCTCCCGTTACAAAGAGCCTGAGGATGTTGAGGATGGCCCTCCGTTACCAAGAGCCTGAGGATGTTTAGGATGGCCCTCCGTTACCAAGAGTCTGATGATGTTGAGATGGCCCTCCGTTACCAAGAGTCTGATGATGTTGAGGATGGCCCTCTGTTATCAAGAGCCTGATGATGTTGAGGATGGCCCTCCGTTACCAAGAGCCTGATGATGTTGAGGATGGCCCTCCCGTTACCAAGAGTCTGATGATGTTGAGGATGGCCCTCCGTTACAAGAGCCTGATGATGTTGAGGATGGCCCTCCGTTACCAAGAGTCTGATGATGTTGAGGATGGTCCTCCGTTACCAAGAGTCTGATGATGTTGAGGATGGCCCTCCGTTACCAAGAGTCTAATGAGGTTGAGATGGCCCTCTGTTATCAGAGCCTGATGATGTCGAGGATGGCCCTCCGTTACCAAGAGCCTGATGATGTTGAGGATGGCCCTCCGTTACCAAGAGTCTGATGATGTTGAGGATGGCCCTCCGTTACCAAGAGCCTGATGATGTTGAGGATGGCCCTCCGTTACCAAGAGTCTGATAATAATAATATAATATATGCCATTTAGCTGACGCTTTTATCCAAAGCGACTTACAGTCATGTGTGCATACATTCTACGTATGGGTGGTCCCGGAATTGAACCCACTACCCTGGCGTTACAAGCGCCATGCTCTACCAACTGAGCCACAGAAGGACCACTGATGATGTTGAGGATGGCCCTCCGTTACCAAGAGTCTAATGAGGTTGAGGATGGCCCTCTGTTATCAAGAGCCTGATGATGTTGAGGATGGCCCTCCGTTACCAAGAGCCTGAGGATGGCCCTCCGTTACCAAGAGCCTGATGATGTTGAGGATGGCCCTCCGTTACCAAGAGTCTGATGATGTTGAGATGGCCCTCCGTTACCAAGAGTCTAATGAGGTTGAGGATGGCCCTCTGTTATCAAGAGCCTGATGATGTTGAGGATGGCCCTCCGTTACCAAGAGCCTGAGGATGGCCCTCCGTTACCAAGAGCCTGAGGATGTTGAGGATGGCCCTCCGTTACCAAGAGCCTGATGATGTTGAGGATGGCCCTCCGTTACCAAGAGCCTGATGATGTTGAGGATGGCCCTCCATTACCAAGAGCCTGAGGATGGCCCTCCGTTACCAAGAGCCTGATGATGTTGAGGATGGCCCTCCGTTACCAAGAGCCTGATGATGTTGAGGATGGCCCTCCGTTACCAAGAGCCTGATGATGTTGAGGATGGCCCTCCGTTACCAAGAGCCTGAGGATGGCCCTCCGTTACCAAGAGTCTGATGATGTTGAGATGGCCCTCCGTTACCAAGAGTCTAATGAGGTTGAGATGGCCCTCTGTTATCAAGAGCCTGATGATGTTGAGGATGGCCCTCCGTTACCAAGAGCCTGAGGATGTTGAGGATGGCCCTCCGTTACCAAGAGTCTGATGATGTTGAGGATGGCCCTCCGTTACAAGAGCCTAGGATGGCCCTCCGTTACCAAGAGCCTGATGATGTTGAGGATGGCCCTCTGTTACCAAGAGCCTGATGATGTGAGATGGCCCTCCGTTACCAAGAGCCTGATGATGTTGAGGATGGCCCTCTGTTACCAAGAGCCTGATGATGTTGAGGATGGCCCTCTGTTACCAAGAGCCTGATGATGTTGAGGATGGCCCTCTGTTACCAGAGTCTGATGATGTTGAGGATGGCCCTCCGTTACCAAGAGCCTGATGATGTTGAGGATGGCCCTCCATTACCAAGAGCCTGAGGATTGCCCTCCGTTACAAAGAGCCTGAGGATGTTGAGGATGGCCCTCCGTTACCAAGAGCCTGAGGATTGCCCTCCGTTACAAAGAGCCTGAGGATGTTGAGGATGGCCCTCCGTTACCAGAGCCTGAGGATGTTGAGGATGGCCCTCCGTTACCAAGAGTCTGATGATGTTGAGGATGGCCCTCCGTTACCAAGAGTCTGATAATAATAATATAATATATGCCATTTAGCTGACGCTTTTATCCAAAGCGACTTACAGTCATGTGTGCATACATTCTACGTATGGGTGGTCCCGGGAATTGAACCCACTACCCTGGCGTTACAAGCGCCATGCTCTACCAACTGAGCCACAGAAGGACCACTGATGATGTTGAGGATGGCCCTCCGTTACCAAGAGTCTAATGAGGTTGAGGATGGCCCTCTGTTATCAGAGCCTGATGATGTTGAGGATGGCCCTCCGTTACCAAGAGCCTGAGGATGGCCCTCCGTTACCAAGAGCCTGATGATGTTGAGGATGGCCCTCCGTTACCAGAGTCTGATGATGTTGAGGATGGCCCTCCGTTACCAAGAGTCTAATGAGGTTGAGGATGGCCCTCTGTTATCAAGAGCCTGATGATGTTGAGGATGGCCCTCCGTTACCAAGAGCCTGAGGATGGCCCTCCGTTACCAAGAGCCTGAGGATGTTGAGGATGGCCCTCCGTTACCAAGAGCCTGATGATGTTGAGGATGGCCCTCCGTTACCAAGAGCCTGATGATGTTGAGATGGCCCTCCATTACCAAGAGCCTGAGGATGGCCCTCCGTTACCAAGAGCCTGATGATGTGAGGATGGCCCTCCGTTACCAAGAGCCTGATGATGTTGAGGATGGCCCTCCGTTACCAAGAGCCTGATGATGTTGAGGATGGCCCTCCGTTACCAAGAGCCTGAGGATGGCCCTCCGTTACCAAGAGTCTGATGATGTTGAGGATGGCCCTCCGTTACCAAGAGTCTAATGAGGTTGAGGATGGCCCTCTGTTATCAAGAGCCTGATGATGTTGAGGATGGCCCTCCGTTACCAAGAGCCTGAGGATGTTGAGGATGGCCCTCCGTTACCAAGAGTCTGATGATGTTGAGGATGGCCCTCCGTTGCCAAGAGCCTAGGATGGCCCTCCGTTACCAAGAGCCTGATGATGTTGAGGATGGCCCTCTGTTACCAAGAGCCTGATGATTGAGGATGGCCCTCCGTTACCAAGAGCCTGATGATGTTGAGGATGGCCCTCTGTTACCAAGAGCCTGATGATGTTGAGATGGCCCTCTGTTACCAAGAGCCTGATGATGTTGAGGATGGCCCTCTGTTACCGAGAGTCTGATGATGTTGAGGATGGCCCTCCGTTACCAAGAGCCTGATGATGTTGAGGATGGCCCTCCATTACCAAGAGCCTGAGGATTGCCCTCCGTTACAAAGAGCCTGAGGATGTTGAGGATGGCCCTCCGTTACCAAGAGCCTGAGATTGCCCTCCGTTACAAAGAGCCTGAGGATGTTGAGGATGGCCCTCCGTTACCAAGAGCCTGAGGATGTTGAGGATGGCCCTCCGTTACCAAGAGTCTGATGATGTTGAGGATGGCCCTCCGTTACCAAGAGTCTGATGATGTTGAGGATGGCCCTCTGTTATCAAGAGCCTGATGATGTTGAGGATGGCCCTCCATTACCAAGAGCCTGATGATGTTGAGATGGCCCTCCGTTACCAAGAGCCTGAGGATGTTGAGGATGGCCTCCGTTACCAAGAGCCTGATGATGTGAGGATGGCCCTCCGTTACCAAGAGCCTGAGGATGGCCCTCCGTTACCAAGAGCCTGATGATGTTGAGGATGGCCCTCCGTTACAAGAGCCTGATGATGTTGAGGATGGCCCTCCGTTACCAAGAGCCTGAGGATGTTGAGGATGGCCCTCCGTTACCAAGAGTCTGATGATGTTGAGGATGGCCCTCCGTTACAAGAGCCTGATGATGTTGAGGATGGCCCTCTGTTACCAAGAGCCTGATGATGTTGAGGATGGCCCTCCGTTACCAAGAGCCTGAGGATGTTGAGGATGGCCCTCCGTTTTGAAAGCCTGATAATGTGGAGGATGGCCCTCCGTTGCCAAGAAGCCTGATGATGTGGAGGATGGCCTCTGTTACCAAGAGTCTGATGATGTTGAGATGGCCCTCCGTTACAAGAGCCTGATGATGTCTTTTAAGGGGGGGGTGAGAAGGATTACTTTATTGTCTATCCAAGGAATACCTAGGATAGGATAAAGTAATCCTTCTCACCCCTTAAAAGATTTAGATGCACTATTGTAAAGTGGCTGTTCCACTGGATGTCATAAGGTGAATGCACCAATTTGTAAGTCGCTCTGGATAAGAGCGTCTGCTAAATGACTTAAATGTAAATGTAAATGATGTTGAGGATGGCCCTCCGTTACCAAGAGCCTGAGGATGGCCCTCCGTTACCAAGAGCCTGATGATGTGAGGATAGCCCTCCGTTACCAAGAGCCTGAGGATGTTGAGGATGGCCCTCCCCTTTACCAGAGCCTGAGGATGGCCCTCCATTACCAAGAGCCTGAGGATGGCCCTCCGTTACCAAGAGCCTGAGGATGGCCCTCCGTTACCAAGAGTCTGATGATGTTGAGGATGGCCTTCCCGTTACCAAGAGCCTGAGGATGGCCCTCCGTTACCAAGAGTCTGATGATGTTGAGGATGGCCCTCAGTTACCAAGAGCCTGAGGATGGCCCTCCGTTACCAAGAGCCTGAGGATGGCCCTCCGTTACCAAGAGTCTGATGATGTTGAGGATGGCCCTCCGTTACAAGAGCCTGAGGATGTTGAGGATGGCCCTCCGTTACCAGAGCCTGAGGATGGCCCTCCATTACCAGAGCCTGAGGATGGCCCTCCGTTGCCAAGAGCCTGAGGATGGCCCTCCGTTACCAAGAGTCTGATGATGTTGAGGATGGCCTTCCGTTACCAAGAGCCTGAGGATGGCCCTCCGTTACAAGAGTCTGATGATGTTGAGGATGGCCCTCAGTTACCAAGAGCCTGAGGATGGCCCTCCGTTACCAAGAGCCTGAGGATGGCCCTCCGTTACAAGAGTCTGATGATGTTGAGGATGGCCCTCCGTTACAAGAGCCTGAGGATGTTGAGGATGGCCCTCCGTTATGAGGATGGCCCTCCAACCAAGAGCCTGAGGATGGCCCTCCGTTACCAAGAGCCTGAGGATGGCCCTCCGTTACCAAGAGTCTGATGATGTTGAGGATGGCCTTCCGTTACAAAACCTGAGGATGGCCCTCCGTTACCAAGAGTCTGATGATGTTGAGGATGGCCCTCAGTTACCAAGAGCCTGAGGATGGCCCTCCGTTACCAAGAGCCTGAGGATGGCCCTCCGTTACCAAGAGTCTGATGATGTTGAGGATGGCCCTCCGTTACCAAGAGCCTGAGGATGTTGAGGATGGCCCTCCGTTACCAAGAGCCTGAGGATGGCCCTCCATTACCAAGAGCCTGAGGATGGCCCTCCGTTACCAAGAGCCTGAGGATGGCCCTCCGTTACCAAGAGTCTGATGATGTTGAGGATGGCCTTCCCGTTACCAAGAGCCTGAGGATGGCCCTCCGTTACCAAGAGTCTGATGATGTTGAGGATGGCCCTCAGTTACCAAGAGCCTGAGGATGGCCCTCCGTTACAAGAGCCTGAGGATGGCCCTCCGTTACCAAGAGTCTGATGATGTTGAGGATGGCCCTCCGTTACCAAGAGCCTGAGGATGTTGAGGATGGCCCTCCGTTACCAAGAGTCTGATGATGTTGAGGATGGCCCTCCGTTACCAAGAGCCTGAGGATGGCCCTCCGTTACCAAGAGTCTGATGATGTTGAGGATGGCCTTCCGTTACCAAGAGCCTGAGGATGGCCCTCCGTTACCAAGAGTCTGATGATGTTGAGGATGGCCCTCAGTTACCAAGAGCCTGAGGATGGCCCTCCGTTACCAAGAGCCTGAGGATGGCCCTCCGTTACCAAGAGTCTGATGATGTTGAGGATGGCCCTCCGTTACCAAGAGCCTGAGGATGTTGAGGATGGCCCTCCGTTACCAAGAGCCTGAGGATGTGGAGGATGGCCCTCCGTTACCAAGAGCCTGATGATGTGGAGGATGGCCCTCCGTTACCAAGAGCCTGATGATGTTGAGGATGGCCCTCCGTTACCAAGAGCCTGAGGATGTTGAGGATGGCCCTCCGTTACCAAGAGCCTGAGGATGGCCCTCCGTTACCAAGAGTCTGATGATGTTGAGGATGGCCCTCCATTACCAAGAGCCTGAGGATGGCCCTCCGTTACCAAGAGTCTGATGATGTTGAGGATGGCCCTCCGTTTTCAAGAGCCTGAGGATGGCCCTCGTTACCATGGTCTTCATGTTGGTTTGATATCAACCTGTCATCATTCCCTGTTGGTAGTTGTTTTCTCATGATTCTAAAGTGAGTCATAAAAGAGAAGTTATATTAAGCTCTATGATCAGTGTGAGCCAACACCTTGACATCAACTATGTACCCTTTGACCTATGAGTAGTCTGTTAACATGGTTTCACATCCCTGTTTAGAGACGCTGCTGGATTCCACATCACGTCATCTCCCCACTCTCGACCCCGTGACAACGAACCACTCTCCTCACGGCCAGTGACTTGACTGTGAGGATATTACCCCCAGGCAAGTCTCTCACGTAGAGTAGTTGACTTGTGGCCACACCCCATGATGCCGAGCTGCAACCCAAAACACCCAGCGTGAGTTCACTTCCCCTCTGTGGTGTTCTACTGAAGAGACTCTTCAGGAAGTCGTCACCACTGAAGAAATGTGAGGAGGACCATAAATATTAAACCAAAATACTATATTACACATATACTGTACAGTGTATTGTATCTCATTCAATCAGAATACTATATAACACATATACTGTACAGTGTCTCATTCAATCAGAATACTATATAACACATATACTGTACAGTGTCTCATTCAATCAGAATACTATATAACACATATACTGTATTGTGTCTCATTCAATCAGAATACTATATAACACATATACTGTATTGTATCTCATTCAATCAGAATACTATATAACACATATACTGTATTGTGTCTCATTCAATCAGAATACTATATAACACATATACTGTACAGTGTCTCATTCAATCAGAATACTATATAACACATATACTGGACAGTGTCTCATTCAATCAGAATACTATATAACACATATACTGTATTGTATCTCATTCAATCAGAATACTATATAACACATATACTGTATTGTATCTCATTCAATCAGAATACTATATAACACATATACTGTATTGTGTCTCATTCAATCAGAATACTATATAACACATATACTGTATTGTATCTCATTCAATCAGAATACTATATAACACATATACTGGACAGTGTCTCATTCAATCAGAATACTATATAACACATATACTGGACAGTGTATTGTATCTTAGTGGGGATGATATGGATGAGATCACTTCCTTTTCTGGAACCTGGTTTTCAAAGAACTTCTGTGATTGTTAACATGCTGTTGTTGACTTGTGGGAGAAGTGAAACGAAGAGTCAATGTGGCCCAGTTGACAGTGAGACTGATACAGCTGTAGCTTCTGGTTCCTGCTACAGGGACAATGTGGCCCAGTTAACAGTGAGACTGATACAGCTGTAGCTTCTGGTTCCTGCTACAGGGACAATGTGGCCCAGTTGACAGTGAGACTGATACAGCTGTAGCTTCTGGTTCCTGCTACAGGGACAATGTGGCCCAGTTGACAGTGAGACTGATACAGCTGTAGCTTCTGGTTCCTGCTACAGGGACAATGTGGCCCAGTTAACAGTGAGACTGATACAGCTGTAGCTTCTGGTTCCTGCTACAGGGTCAATGTGGCCCAGTTGATAGTGAGACTGATACAGCTGTAGCTTCTGGTTCCTGCTACAGGGACAATGTGGCCCAGTTAACAGTGAGACTGATACAGCTGTAGCTTCTGGTTCCTGCTACAGGGACAATGTGGCCCAGTTGACAGTGAGACTGATACAGCTGTAGCTTCTGGTTCCTGCTACAGGGACAATGTGGCCCAGTTGACAGTGAGACTGATACAGCTGTAGCTTCTGGTTCCTGATACAAATCATTATGTTTACTATGCCCAAGTCATGCTTACTGTCTAAGAAGTAAGGAAAAATTCCCCACTCCTTCCCCATCAGAATCCTGAGAAAGTAGTCCTTAGTCATATCTATTCTTATATTAACCTTGTGAGACCCAATGTTGCAACAATGTAACGTCTCCTGAATTGCATCCTGTACAGGTCCTAAAGTGAAACGTCACCCCACTGCATAACGTATCTCCTTCGACCCAGATGTATCTCCAGTGTGTGTTCTGTGTCAGTATGATTCTTGTGGCATCAGTAGTCTCTGAAACAGAACCCTGTCCAACTGTGAACCCACGCTGGTTCCCTACACAATAACATGGTGTAAGGCCTTCATACAAGGACATTGCTTGAAATATATTTTTCTGTGTTGTCTAAGATATAGTGGTTAGGTAGAATAAAAAGAAATGAAGAAATAGTGATGATTTAATTAACACATTTATTTGCAGACAACTACGAAACCATAAAGTTATTGAAGAGCAACTTTTAATTCCTGAACACATTGTAAATGAAACTGATACATTCAGAACACATTGTAAATGGAAAACTGATACATTCCAGAACACATTGTAAATGGAAACTGATACATTCAGAACACATTGTAAATGGAAACTGATACATTCCAGAACACATTGTAAATGGAAACTGATACATTCCAGAACACATTGTAAATGGAAACTGATACATTCCAGAACACATTGTAAATGGAAACTGATACATTCCAGAACACATTGTAAATATGGAAAAGGATACATTCCAGAACACATTGTAAATGGAAACTGATACATTCCAGAACACATTGTAAATGGAAACTGATACATTCCAGAACACATTGTAAATGGAAACTGATACATTCCAGAACACATTGTAAATGGAAACTGATACATTCCAGAACACATTGTAAATGGAAACTGATACATTCCAGAACACATTGTAAATGGAAACTGATACATTCCAGAACACATTGTAAATGGAAACTGATACATTCCAGAACACATTGTAAATGGAAACTGATTACATTCCAGAACACATTGTAAATATGGAAAAGGATACATTCCAGAACACATTGTAAATGGAAACTGATACATTCCAGAACACATTGTAAATGGAAACTGATACATTCCAGAACACATTGTAAATGGAAACTGATACATTCCAGAACACATTGTAAATGGAAACTGATACATTCCAGAACACATTGTAAATGGAAACTGATACATTCCAGAACACATTGTAAATGGAAAAGGATACGGAATGCAGCAGCAGAGACCATTTATATGTCGTATTATAACAAAGCACCTTTTCCATTTCTTTGGTTCAGCTAAAGATTTCCAGATGGTAAGAAATTACTGTCTCTACCACATTTCTTTCCAATTCAGTCATGTTTCTTCAATAAAGTCAAGTATGCCCCTGTAGACCTACTGGCCTTGCAGTCCTGGAGTAACTAATACGAGTTCTTTATTCAGCTTTATCACATTGTTCTACAAATAAAGAATCATCTCCTCCATCCACACAACATAGGAAATGTTACTCTACAACACATCCACCATGCTGACCCTCAACACGGGCCCCTCGGGGGTCTACAACACATCCACCATGCTGACCCTCAGGGGTCTACAACACATCCACCATGCTGACCCTCAACACGGGGCCCCTCAGGGGTCTACAACACATCCACCATGCTGACCCTCAACACGGGCCCCTCGGGGGTCTACAACACATCCACCATGCTGACCCTCAACACGGGGCCCCTCAGGGGTCTACAACACATCCACCATGCTGACCCTCAACACGGGGCCCCTCAGGGGTCTACAACACATCCACCGTGCTGACCCTCAACACGGGGCCCCTCCATGCTGACCCTCAACACGGGGCCCTCAGGGGTCTACAACACATCCACCATGCTGACCCTCAACATGGGGCCCCTCCATGCTGACCCTCAACACGGGGCCCCTCGGGGGTCTACATCACATCCACCATGCTGACCCTCAACACGGGGCCCCTCAGGGGTCTACAACACATCCTCCATGCTGACCCTCAACACGGGGCCCCTCAGGGGTCTACAACACATCCACCATGCTGACCCTCAGGGGTCTACAACACATCCACCATGCTGACCCACAACACGGGGCCCCTCAGGGGTCTACAACACATCCACCATGCTGACCCTCAACACGGGGCCCCTCAGGGGTCTACATCACATCCACCATGCTGACCCTCAACACGGGGCCCTCAGGGGTCAACAACACATCCACCATGCTGACCCTCAACACGGGGCCCCTCAGGGGTCTACAACACATCCACCATGCTGACCCTCAACACGGGGCCCCTCAGGGGTCTACAACACATCCACCATGCTGACCCTCAACACGGGCCCCTCAGGGGTCTACAACACATCCACCATGCTGACCCTCAACACGGGGCCCCTCAGGGGTCTACAACACATCCACCGTGCTGACCCTCAGGGGTCTACAACACATCCACCATGCTGACCCACAACACGGGGCCCCTCAGGGGTCTACATCACATCCACCATGCTGACCCTCAACACGGGGCCCCTCAGGGGTCTACATCACATCCACCATGCTGACCCTCAACACGGGGCCCCTCAGGGGTCTACAACACATCCACCATGCTGACCCTCAGGGGTCTACAACACATCCACCATGCTGACCCTCAGGGGTCTACAACACATCCACCATGCTGACCCTCAACACGGGGCCCCTCAGGGGTCTACAACACATCCACCATGCTGACCCTCAGGGGTCTACAACACATCCACTGTGCTGACCCTCAACACGGGGCCCCTCAGGGGTCTACAACACATCCACCATGCTGACCCTCAGGGGCTCTACAACATCCACCATGCTGACCCCTCAGGGGTCCCTCCACCATGCTGACCCTCACGGTCAGGGGTCTACAACACATCCACCATGCTGACCCTCAACACGGGCCCCTCAGGGGTCTACAACACATCCACCATGCTGACCCTCAACACGGGCCCCTCAGGGGTCTACAACACATCCACCATGCTGACCCTCAACACGGGGCCCCTCAGGGGTCTACAACACATCCACCATGCTGACCCTCAACACGGGGCCCTCAGGGGTCTACAACACATCCACCATGCTGACCCTCAACACGGGCCCCTCAGGGGTCTACAACACATCCACCATGCTGACCCTCAACACGGGCCCCTCAGGGGTCTACAACACATCCACCATGCTGACCCTCAACACGGGGCCCCTCGGGGGTCTACAACACATCCACCATGCTGACCCTCAACACGGGGCCCCTCAGGGGTCTACAACACATCCACCATGCTGACCCTCAACACGGGGCCCCTCAGGGGTCTACAACACATCCACCATGCTGACCCTCAACACGGGCCCCTCGGGAGTCTACAACACATCCACCATGCTGACCCTCAACACGGGGCCCCTCAGGGGTCTACAACACATCCACCTTGCTGACCCACAACACGGGGCCCCTCAGGGGTCTACAACACATCCACCATGCTGACCCTCAACACGGGGCCCCTCAGGGGTCTACAACACATCCACCATGCTGACCCTCAACACGGGGCCCCTCAGGGGTCTACAACACATCCACCATGCTGACCCTCAACACGGGGCCCCTCAGGGGTCTACAACACATCCACCATGCTGACCCTCAACACGGGGCCCCTCAGGGGTCTACAACACATCCACCATGCTGACCCTCAGGGGTCTACAACACATCCACCATGCTGACCCTCAGGGGTCTACAACACATCCACCATGCTGACCCTCGGGGGTCTACAACACATCCACCGTGCTGACCCTCAACACGGGGCCCCTCAGGGGTCTACAACACATCCACCATGCTGACCCTCAACACGGGCCCCTCAGGGGTCTACAACACATCCACCATGCTGACCCTCAACACGGGCCCCTCAGGGGTCTACAACACATCCACCATGCTGACCCTCAACACGGGCCCCCTCAGGGGTCTACAACACATCCACCATGCTGACCCTCAGGGGTCTACAACACATCCACCATGCTGACCCTCAGGGGTCTACAACACATCCACCATGCTGACCCTCAACACGGGCCCCCTCAGGGGTCTACAACACATCCACCATGCTGACCCTCAACACGGGGCCCCTCGGGGGTCTACAACACATCCACCATGCTGACCCTCAACACGGGGCCCCTCAGGGGTCTACAACACATCCACCATGCTGACCCTCAACACGGGGCCCCTCGGGGGTCTACAACACATCCACCATGCTGACCCTCAACACGGGGCCCCTCAGGGGTCTACAACACATCCACCATGCTGACCCTCAGGGGTCTACAACACATCCACCGTGCTGACCCTCAACACGGGGCCCCTCAGGGGTCTACAACACATCCACCATGCTGACCCTCAGGGGTCTACAACACATCCACCATGCTGACCCTCAACACGGGCCCCTCAGGGGTCTACAACACATCCACCATGCTGACCCTCAGGGGTCTACAACACATCCACCATGCTGACCCTCAACACGGGGCCCCTCAGGGGTCTAC
>NW_026278995.1:0-40000 GCF_023373465.1 Oncorhynchus keta | reverse complement strand
TCCAACACGTATGTTAATTTCAACGGAAGCATTGCCTCATTGTTTACAGGACACAGAGAGACAGAGACATGGATAACATATATTTACTGTGGGTGGATATATGAACATGGAATGGCCAAGAAAACCCTTAACGGAATGTGCACTATATATCTTAGGAGATACGCCTGTTCTATCAAATAGGAGAGCAGCCTATCATTGGTTACCTCATGGACTGAAATGATGCACCCTGTTAATGCTGTTGTCACGTTGTGACCTTGGTTCTTTCACTATGTCTTTGTTTTAGTATGGTCGGGGCGTGAGTTGGGTGGGTTATCTATGTTCTTTTTCTATAATTTGGGATTTCTGTGTTCTGCCTGGCATGGTTCTCAATCAGAGGCAGCTGTCAATCGTTGTCCCTGATTGAGAATCATACTTAGGGAGCCTGGTTTCACTTTGAGTTGTGGGTGTTTGTTTTCCGTGTTAGAGCCACACGGGACTGTTTAGGTTTGATTACGTCACGTTTATTGTTTTGTTCAGTGTTCGTTACTTTATTAAAAACATGAACACTTACCACGCTGCATTTTGGTCCTCACCTTCTTCATCCGACGACGACTGTTACAGCTGTCTACATTCTCTTGCCTTTAAACCCAGATCACAGGCCTATGATTCAAACATACCGTTGTCTAAAAACATGGTTGGAAAAAACCTCCAGGTACTACAGCAGACAGACAGGTACTACAGTAGACAGACAGGTACTACAGTAGACAGACAGGTACTACAGTAGACAGACAGGTGCTACAGCAGACAGACAGGTACTACAGAAGACAGACAGGTACTACAGCAGACAGACAGGTACTACAGTAGACAGACAGGTGCTACAGTAGACAGACAGGTGCTACAGCAGACAGACAGGTACTACAGAAGACAGGTACTACAGCAGACAGACAGGTACTACAGCAGACAGACAGGTACTACAGCAGACAGACAGGTACTACAGTAGACAGACAGGTGCTACAGCAGACAGACAGGTACTACAGAAGACAGACAGGTACTACAGCAGACCTCCAGGTACTACAGTAGACAGACAGGTACTACAGCAGACAGACAGGTACTACAACAGACAGACAGGTACTACAGTAGACAGACAGCCATGAATCCCAAATGGTCCCTTTAAGCAGACATCATAACAGTGGCCACTCTCCACTGTTTATGGGCCGGTGAGAACAGAGTTTCCTTTATTGTCATTACTGTTGGGTGACACATATCACACATCCGAACGTTGTGGTTGGTCTAGATTAGAAGAAAGTTAACATTGAACGTAATAGGTAGTGAATGATAAGAGTAAGATGAAGAAGTGTGATTGTGAAATGATAGAAAAACATCAACACTACTTTGAGAATGTTGAGGGTTATGCAGCAACACATTATCACCTGGACGCACAAAGGAAATCGTTCTGAGAACCATGACGGAACAATTCTCCTGGAATGTGTCTATGTGATCGTGAGATGACGAACGTGAGGAACAACAGTCCTTTCATCCACTGTTAGAATCACAGAGAGGACCTTTCAGAAGGAACGTACCTTTCCAATGTAAAGAACAAATATTTGTATTGGCGTCTGTCTCTAAAGTTATGCAGATATTTCCCCAGCCAGCTAACGACTTATGAATTTTCATTACTCGCGGAAAAATGGTTAAGATGCTTGTAACAAAACAGAGGCGTCTTTGGTTAGTGAATCAAAGGGCCCATACTGACAGAGGCCACACTGAAGGGCCGCGGGATGGAAAGTAGCATGCAAATAATAACCAGGATCAGAGCAGAACAGGCAGCATATTGAGACAAACAAAGGGGACGTTGACTGGGGCGTCCATAAACACTCAGATTGTCTTATTGTCCAGAATGCTGATTCCAGAGGACAGAAGAGTCCCTCTGCTCAGTCAGGATTCTTGGCCAGAACACTGAGAGAAGTATGTAAGCCTCTCCCCTTGACTTCTGGGCTATGTTAGTCTGAAACAGCCTCTCCCCTTGACTTCTGGGCTGTTAGTCTGAAACAGCCTCTCTCCTTGACTTCTGGGCTGTTAGTCTGAAACAGCCCCTCTCCTTGACTTCTGGGCTGTTAGTCTGAAACAGCCTCTCCCCTTGACTTCTGGGCTGTTAGTCTGAAACAGCCTCTCTCCTTGACTTCTGGGCTGTTAGTCTGAAACAGCCTCTCCTGACTTCTGGGCTGTTAGTCTGAAACAGCCTCTCCCCTGACTTCTGGGCTGTTGTTAGTCTGAAACAGCCCCCCTTGACTTCTGGGATGTTAGTCTGAAACAGCCCCTCCCCTTGACTTCTGGGCTGTTAGTCTGAAACAGCCTCTCCCTTGACTTCTGGGCTGTTAGTCTGAAACAGCCTCTCCCCTTGACTTCTGGGCTGTTGTCCCTTGACTTCTGGGTTGTTAGTCTGAAACAGCCTCTCCCCTTGACTTCTGGGCTGTTACAGTAGGGTAATAGTCTGCCACAGCCTAGGGCTGTACAGTAGGGGAATAGGGTGCCACTTAGGGATGTACAGTAGGGTAACAGGGTGCCATTAGGGATTCTGGGATGTTAGTAGGGTAACAGGGAACAGCCTGCCATTAGGGATGTAGTCAGTACTTCTGGGCTATGAATAAACAGCCTCTCCCTTGACTTCTGGGCTGTTATTAGGGGATGTACAAACAGTAGGGCTGGGAATAGGGATGTTAGTCCAGCCTCTTAGGGATGTACAGTCTCCTTGACTTCTGGGAATAGTCTGGTCCCATTAGGGATGTACAGTACTTCTGGGCTGTTAGTCTGATAGGGTGTTATGTAAGCCTTAGGGATGTACAGTAGGGCTGTTAATAGGGTGCCATTAGGGATGTACTGAGTAGGGTAATAGTCTGGTGCCCCTTGACTTCTGGGCCATGTTAGTCTGGAAACAGCCTCTCCCCTTGACTTCTGGGCTGTTAGTGTACAGCCTCTCCCCTTGACTTCTGGGATGTACAGTCTGGGTAAACAGGGTTCCATCCCCTTGAGGATGTACAGTCTGAAACAGGGTGCCATTACTTCTGGGCTATGTTGTCTGAAACAGCCCCTAGGGCTGTTAGGGTGCCATTAGGGATGTACAGTAGGGTAATACAGGGGGCTGCCATTAGGGATGTACAAACAGTAGGGATGTACAGGGTGCCATTAGGATGTACAGTAGGGGAACAGGGTGCCATTAGGGATGTACAGTAGGGTAATAGGGTGCCATTAGGGATGTACAGTAGGGTAATAGGGTGCCATTAGGGATGTACAGTAGGGAATAGGGTGCCATTAGGGATGTACAGTAGGGGAATAGGGTGCCATTAGGGATGTACAGTAGGGGAATAGGGTGCCATTAGGGATGTACAGTAGGGGAATAGGGTGCCATTAGGGATGTACAGTAGGGGAATAGGGTGCCATTAGGGATGTACAGTAGGGTAATAGGGTGCCATTAGGGATGTACAGTAGGGTAATAGGGTGCCATTAGGGATGTACAGTAGGGTAATAGGGTGCCATTAGGGATGTACAGTAGGGAATAGGGTGCCATTAGGGATGTACTGGGATACAGGGGAATAGGGTGCCATTAGGGATGTACAGTAGGGAAACAGCCATTAGGGATGTACAGGGGTAATAGGGTGCCATTAGGGATGTACAGTAGGGTAATAGGGTGCCATTAGGGATGTACAGTAGGGTAATAGGGTGCCATTAGGGATGTACAGTAGGGGAATAGGGTGCCATTAGGGATGTACAGTAGGGGAATAGGGTGCCATTAGGATGTACAGTAGGGCCAGGGTGCCATTAGGGATGTACAGTAGGTAATAGGGTGCCATTAGGATGTACAGTAGGGAATAGGGTGCCATTAGGGATGTACAGTAGGGAATAGGGTGCCATTAGGGATGTACAGTAGGGAATAGGGTGCCATTAGGGATGTACAGTAGGGACAGGGTGCCATTAGGGATGTACAGTAGGGTAATAGGGTGCCATTAGGGATGTACAGTAGGGGAATAGGGTGCCATTAGGGATGTAGGGTGCCATTAGGGATGTACAGTAGGGAATAGGGTGCCATTAAAGGGATGTACCAGGGTGCCATTAGGGATGTACAGTAGGGGAACAGGGTGCCATTAGGGATGTACAGTAGGGAACAGGGTGCCATTAGGGATGTACAGTAGGGTAATAGGGTGCCATTAGGGATGTACAGTAGGGGAATAGGGTACCATTAGGGATGTACTTAGGGATGTAATGTAAATGTAATTAGGGATGTGCCATTAGGATGTACAGTAGGGGAATAGGGTGCCATTAGGGATGTACAGTAGGGAATAGGGTGCCATTAGGGATGTACAGTAGGGAATAGGGTGCCATTAGGGATGTACAGTAGGGTAATAGGGTGCCATTAGGGATGTACAGTAGGAATAGGGTGCCATTAGGGATACAGTAGGGAATAAAGGTACCATTAGGGATGTACAGTAGGGGAATAGGGTGCCATTAGGGATGTACAGTAGGGGAATAGGGTGCCATTAGGGATGTACAGTAGGGGAATAGGGTGCCATTAGGGATGTACAGTAGGGATGTAGGGATGTACAGGGGCATAGGGTGCCATTAGGGATGTACAGTAGGGAATAGGGTGCCATAGGGATGTACAGTAGGGGAACACAGGTGCATTAGGGATGTACAGTAGGGAATAGGGTGCCATTAGGGATGTACAGTAGGGTAATAGGGTGCCATTAAAGGATGTACAGTAGGGTAATAGGGTGCCATTAGGGATGTACAGTAGGGAATAGGGTGCCATTAGGGATGTACAGTAGGGTAATAGGGTGCCATTAGGGATGTACAGTAGGGAATAGGGTGCCATTAGGGATGTACAGTAGGGTAATAGGGTGCCATTAGGGATGTACAGTAGGGTAATAGGGTGCCATTAGGATGTACAGTAGGGTAATAGGGTGCCATTAGGGATGTACAGTAGGGATGTGTACAGTAGGGAATAGGGTGCCATTAGGGATGTACAGTAGGGAATAGGTACCATTAGGGTAATAGGGTGCCATTAGAGATGTACAGTAGGGAATAGGGTGCCATTAGGGATGTACAGTAGGGAATAGGGTGCCATTAGGGATGTACAGTAGGGAATAGGATGCCATTAGGGATGTACAGTAGGGGAATAGGGTGCCATTAGGGATGTACAGTAGGGTAATAGGGTGCCATTAGGGTACAGTAGGGCAATAGGGTGCCATTAGGATGTACAGTAGGGGAATAGGGTGCCATTAGGGATGTACAGTAGGGATGTACAGTAGGAGAATAGGGTGCCATTAGGGATGTACAGTAGGGAATAGGGTGCCATTAGGGATGTACAGTAGGGTAATAGGTGCCATTAGGGATGTACAGTAGGGGAATAGGGATGCCATTAGGATGTACAGTAGGGGAATAGGGTGCCATTAGGGATGTACAGTAGGGGAATAGGGTGCCATTAGGGATGTACAGTAGGGGAATAGGGTGCCATTAGGGATGTACAGTAGGGAATAGGTGCCATTAGGGATGTACAGTAGGGTAATAGGGTGCCATTAGGGATGTACAGTAGGGGAATAGGGTGCCATTAGGGATGTACAGTAGGGGAATAGGGTACCATTAGGGATGTACAGGGTGCCATTAGGGATGTACAGTAGGGAATAGGGTGCCATTAGGGATGTACAGTAGGGAATAGGGTGCCATTAGGATGTACAGTAGGGGGAATAGGGTACCATTAAAGGATGTACAGTAGGGGAATAGGGTGCCATTAGGGATGTACAGTAGGGTAATAGGGTACCATTAGGGATGTACAGTAGGGGAATAGGGTGCCATTAGGGATGTAGGGTGCCATTAGGGATGTACAGTAGGGAATAGGGTACCATTAGGGATGTACAGTAGGGGAACAGGGTGCCATTAGGGATGTACAGTAGGGAACAGGGTGCCATTAGGATGTACAGTAGGGTAATAGGGTGCCATTAGGATGTACAGTAGGGTAATAGGGTACCATTAGGGATGTACAGTAGGGTAATAGGGTGCCATTAGGGATGTACAGTAGGGGAATAGGGTGCCATTAGGGATGTACTGTAGGGGAATAGGGTGCCATTAGGGATGTACAGTAGGGGAATAGGGTGCCATTAGGATGTACAGTAGGGTAATAGGGTGCCATTAGGGATGTACAGTAGGGTAATAGGGTACCATTAGGGATGTACAGTAGGGTAACAGGGTGCCATTAGGGATGTACAGTAGGGCAATAGGGTGCCATTAGGATGTACAGTAGGGTAATAGGGTGCCATTAGGGATGCACAGTAGGGGAATAGGGGTGACATTAGGATGTACAGCAGGGTAAAGGGGCCATTAGGGATGTACAGTAGGGAATAGGGTGCCATTAGGGATGTACAGTAGGGTAATAGGGTGCCATTAGGGGATGTACAGTAGGGATGTACAGTAGGGTAATAGGGTGCCATTAGGATGTACAGTAGGGATGTACAGTAGGGTAATAGGGTGCCATTAGGGATGTACAGTAGGGCAATAGGGTGCCATTAGGGATGTACAGTAGGGTAATAGGGTGCCATTAGGATGTACAGTAGGGATGTACAGTAGGGGAACAGGGTGCCATTAGGGATGTACAGTAGGGGAATAGGGTGCCATTAGGGATGTACAGTAGGGTAATAGGGTGCCATTAGGATGTACAGGGTAATAGGGTGCCATTAGGATGTACAGTAGGGATGTACATGTAGGGTAATAGGTGCCATTAGGGATGTACAGTAGGAGAATAGGGTATATTACAGTATATTGTAGTAGTGTAGTATATTATAGTGTAGTGTAGAGTATGTTAGCATATTATAGTGTAGTGTAGAGTATGTTAGTATATTATAGTGTAGAGCAGTAGGATGTAGTATATGTACAGTATATTGTATAGTAGTATATTATAGTGTAGTGTAGAGTATGTTAGTATATTATAGTATAGACAGTGAGATGTAGTATAGTACAGTATATTGTAGCAGAGTGTAGATATTATAGTGTAGTGTAGGTATGTTAGTATATTAAGGATATAGAGCAGTGAGATGTAGTATAGTACAGTATATTGTAGGGATGTACAGTGTAGTGTAGAGTATGTTAGTATATTATAGTGTAGTGTAGAGTATGTTAGTATATTATAGTGCAGTGTAGTGTCAAGCATGTAGTATAGTACAGTATATTGTAGTAGTGTAAAGTATATTATAGTGTAGTGTAGAGTATGTTAGGATATTATAGTGTAGAGCAGTGTGATGTAGTATATAGTACAGTATATTGTAGTAGGCAGTGTAGTATATTATGGTGTAGTGTAGAGTATGTTAGTATATTATAGTATAGAGCAGTGAGATGTAGTATAGTACAGTATATTGTAGTAGTGTGTAGTATATTATAGTGTAGTGTAGAGTATGTTAGTATATTATAGTGTGGTGTGGTGTCAAGCAGTGTAGTATATTATAGTGTAGTGTAGAGTATGTTAGTATATTATAGTGTAGTGTAGAGTATGTTAGTATATTATAGTGTAGAGCAGTGAGATGTAGTATAGTACAGTATATTGTAGTAGTGTGTAGTATATTATAGTGTAGTGTATGTTAGTATATTATAGTGTAGAGCAGTGTGATGTAGTATAGTACAGTATATTGTATATTATAGTAGTGTGTTAGTATATTATAGTGTAGTGTAGAGTATGTTAGTATATTATAGTGTAGTGTAGAGTATGTTAGTATATTATAGTGTAGTGTAGTGTATGTTAGTATATTATAGTGTAGAGCAGTGTGATGTAGTATAGTACAGTATATTGTAGTAGTGTAGTATATTATAGTGTAGTGTAGAGTATGTTAGTATATTATAGTGTAGAGCAGTGTGATGTAGTATAGTTTAGTGTAGTGTAGCATATTATATTATAGTGTAGAGCAGTGTGGTGTAGTATAGTTTAGTGTAGTGTAGCATATTATATTATAGTGTAGAGCAGTGTGGTGTAGTATAGTTTAGTGTAGTGTTGTATCATGTAGTATATTACAGTATAGTATAATGTAGTGTAGAGAGGTGTAGTATATTATGGTGTAGCATATTGTAGTGTAGAGTAGTGTACTATATTATAGTATAGAGTAGTGTAGTATAGTATAGTGTAGTGTTGTATGCTGTAGTATATTATAGTATATTATAGTATAGTGTAGTGTAGAGAGGTGTAGTATATTATGGTGTAGCATATTGTAGTGTAGAGCAGTGTAGTATATTATAGTATATTATAGTATTTTGTAGTGTAGAGTAGTATAGTGTAGTATAGTATAGTATAGTGTAGTATAGTGTAGTATATATAGTATATTATAGTATTTTGTAGTGTAGAGTAGAGTAGAGTAGAGTAGTATAGTGTAGTGTAGTATAGTGTAGTATATTATAGTATATTATAGTATTTTGTAGTGTAGAGTAGAGTAGAGTAGTATAGTGTAGTGTAGTATATTATAGTATAGTGCAGTATAGTATAGTGTAGCACCGTATAGTATATATAATATAGTACGGTGTAGTATAGTGTAGTATATTATAGTATAGTGTGGTGTCGAACAGTGTAGTGTAGTATATTATAGTATAAGATTTCACATTTATTGATCTGAGGCAAAGGGGTATAATTCATGTTTTTGTGCTCTAATGTGAAACAGTCCCCTCTGATCAGATAACCCTTCGTGGTATGTCACCTGTCCATTATATGTGCATTCGATCTACTTGTGCCTAAAGTATCTTAGCCTCTTAACATGTATTTGTAACAAAGTCAATACTCATCAAAACGTCATAAAGTATTGCTGAATAAAGTGAGAAAAAGAGAAACCCTCATCCCAGAAGAGAGCGACAGAGAGGGGATAAACTGGGAGGAGGGGAGCGGGTTGAATGGCCTGTCTGGCCAGCCTCTCTTGCCCTCTCTGCCTCTCTCCGGAAGCCCGGCAGGCGGTGGGAATTGTAGTGGTTTTATAAAGGACAACATTGTTTTTCTCTTATAATAGGAGCATATGTGAGAATCATATTTTCGCCGGCACAACTTCTGTTGGGTGAAGGCATTGGATAATAGTATAGTTTTTAATTGTTTTGTGCGGGGGGTAGGTAATTACAGAAATATATTGCCCGACTTTTAAATTAAACTTCAAGATCCATAATGCATTGCCTCTACGCGCTCGCTGTCACTGCGGACGTGACGATCAGATAAGATTGGAAATGATTCTGGACCGTGAATATTCTCTGGAGATAAAACCATATTTACTTAGCATGAAAACGTTACATTACAACTTTAGACGCGCATTTATTTCGTTTGAACGCGGCCCCATCCTGGAGTGACGATATTGTGCGAGATTCGAGGAGAAAAGAGCGTTTCCTACTCGGTCCGTTTCTGCTGCCTGTTGCTCAGCTGCGTCTGAAGAAAACCAGCATCGATAAGCGTCGGATTTGTCTCCACCTGAAAAATGCCACGGGATAACAAGAAGTCTCTCATTCAGAAAATAGCCAGCCAAGCCAATATCACATTTAAAGATTTCAATGCATCCGCAATTGGGGACAACAAAGTATTATCGGACAACCGGGGGGATCTAATCTCCCTGCTGACGGAAGTCAGGACTGCAGACCTGAAGATGAAACCGAACGGCTCCCATTCCGAACACAACCCACCTGTCACGTACATGCACATCTGCGAGACGGAGTCGTTCAGTATGGGGTGTTTCTACTGAACAGCGGGGCTTCCATCCCGCTCCACGACCACCCCGGTATGAACGGGATGCTCAAGGTTCTATACGGGAAAGTCAGTATCAGGTGTTTTGACCTGTTGGATAAACCTTCGGACCAGGTGCAGAGTGAGACCCAGTTCGACCCTCCGCTGCTGCCGTTCCAGAAGGACTCTCTGCGGCGGGCTGTGCTCCGGTCGACCATGTGGTTCACCCATGACAGTAGTCCGTGTATCTTAACCCCGCAGAGGGAGAACCTGCATCAGATCGACACGGTGGATGGACCGGCTGCTTTCCTCGACATCCTGGCACCTCCGTATGACCCTGAAGATGGGAGGGACTGTCATTATTATAAAGTCCTACAGACTGTTCCCGACGCAGACAGTAAGTTAGAGGCGCAGCAGCCGTGGGAGGAAGAGACGTGGTTACTAGAGATAGGCCAGCCTGATGGCTTCTGGTGTGAGGGTGAACCATACCCCGGGCCCAAGGTTTCCTTCTAATGTCGGTGTTGTAAAGGCAGGGATACCTGCGAACAAATAGTGGCGGCTGGAGGACTTTCAAAAGACTGAATCACTGTGACTGTGACATGAGATGGATCAGGTGAATGAACTGCAGGTGGATAATGTCTCTTGGACAGGCCTTTTGTTTAAGTATTGAACTTTCTCCTGTAAACTTCCAGATAAGATGTTTTCATCCTGAACAGGCTCAGAAACTTCCTATGCTCTGAACACCATTTGTTTGTAACTGAAAATATGATATGCCTTGTGTGAATATTGAATGTAAACTTTGAAAGCATTTATCATGTCTAGTTTCCATGTGCACACTACATTTTCTATCTTTCATTGATTTATTCCAAACAAATGTGTGTATGTGTAAACACTAACTTTGTGTATAATTGAAAGCTTTTATTTTGGGACAGCTGAAAGTTCTACCTATAGCCTTACTGCATATACAGGGCCTTCGGAAAGTATTCAGACCCCTTGACTTTTTTCACATTTTGTTACATAACAGCTTTATTCTAAAATATATGAAATTGTTTTTCCTCATCAATCTACACACACTACCCCATAATGACATCACAATACCCCATAATGACATCACAATACCCCATAATGACATCACAATACGCCATAATGACATCACAATACGCCCATCACAATGACCCCATCATGACATCACAATACTTCATAATGACATCACAATACCCCATAATGACAAAGCAAAAAAAGGTTTTTAGAAAGTTTTGCTAATTTATTACAAATGTAAAAAAATACAATTTCACATTTACATAAGAATTCAGAGACTTGTCCCGAAGCCATTCCTGTGTTGTTTTGTCTGTGTGCTTAAGGTCGTTGTCCTGTTGGAGGTGAACCTTCGCCCCAGTCTGAGGTTCTGAGCGCCCTGGAGCAGGTTTTCATCAAAGATCTCTCTGTACTTTGCTCCATTCATCTTTGCCTTGATCCTGACTAGTCTTGCCGGCCCTGCCACTGAAAAACATCCCCACAGCATGATGCTGCCACCACCATGCTTCACCGTAGTGATGGTGCCTGGTTTCCTCCAGACGTGACGCTTGGCATTCAGGCCAAAGATTTCAATCTTGGTTTCATCAGACCAGAGAATCTTGTTTCTCATGGTCTGAGAATCTTTAGGTGCCTTTTGGCAAACTCCAAGTGGGCTGTCATGTGCCTTTTACTGAGGAGTGGCTTCCATCTGTCCACTCTACTATAAATGCCTGATTGGTGGAATGCTGCAGAGATGGTTGTCCTTCTGGAAGGTTCTCCCATCTCCACAGGAACTCTAGGGCTCTGTCAGTGACCATCGGGCAGTGGTGTAAAGTGCTTAAGTAAAAATACTTTAAAATACAACGTAAGTCGTTTTGGGGGGTATTTGTACTTTACTATTTATATTTTTGACTTTTACTTCACTAAATTCCTGAAGAAAAACATTTAAATTTTACTTCATACATTTTCCGACACCCAATAGTACTCGTTACATTTTGAATGCTTAGCAGGACAGAAAATGGTCCAATTCGCACACTTATCAAGAGAACATCCCTGGTCATCCCTACTGCCTCTGATCTGGAGGACTCACTAAACAGAGAACATCCCTAGTCATCCCTACTGCCTCTGATCTGGTGGACTCACTAAACAGAGAACATCCCTGTTCATCCCTACTGCCTCTGATCTGGTGGACTCACTAAACAGAGAACATCCCTGGTCATCCCTACTGCCTCTGATCTGGACTCACTAAACAGGAACATCCCTGGTCATCCCTACTGCCTCTGATCTGGAGGACTCACTAAACAGAGAACATCCCTGCATCCCTTGTTTTTAAATGATGTCTGAGTTTTGGAGTGTGACCCTGGCTATCTGTAAATAAATTAAACAAATATTAAAATTGCTCTGTCTGGTTTGCTTATTAAACAGAGATTTTTTTTATTATTCATGCTTTTACTTTTGATACTTAAGTATCACTTAAAAAACAAATGGTTTTAGACTTTTATCTGGTAGTATTTTACTGGGTGATCCACTTTTACTTGAGTCCTTTTCTATTAAGGTCACTAAACAATTGAGTACTTTTTCCACCACTGCCACGGGTTCTTGGTCACTCCCTGAACAAGGCCTTTCCCCCTGATTGGTCAGTTTAGCCGGGACTCCAGCTCTAGGAAGAGTCTTGGTGGTTCCAAGCTTCTTCCATTTAAGAATGATTTGGAGGCCATGATGTCTGTGTTTTGGGGGACCCTGGCTATCTGTAAATATGCTGCAGAATGAAGGAGGCCACTGTGTTCTTATTAGGGACCTTTTTAATGCTGCAGAATGAAGGAGGCCATTTAAAAACAAATGTTTTTAGGGACTTCAATGCTGTATTGAATGAAGGAGGCCACTGTGTTCTTGGGGACCTTCAATGCTGCAGAATGATGGATTCCACTGTGTTCTTGGGGACCTTCAATGCTGCAAGTTGCTCTGGATAAGAGCGTCTGCTAAATGACTTAAATGTAATGTAAATGAATGATGGAGGCCACTGTGTTCTTGGGGACCTTCAAAGCTGTAGAAATGTTTTGGTACTCTTCTACAGATCTGTGCCTCGACACAATCCTGTCTCGGAGCTCTCCGGACAATTCGACCTCATGGCTTGGTTTTTGCTCTGACATGCAGGGTCAACTGTGTGACCTTATATAGACAGGTGTGTGCCTTTTGTAGCAAAGAGTCTTAATACTTATGTAAATAAGGTATTTCTGTTTTTTATTTTTAATACATTTGTAAAAATGTCTAAAAACCTGTTTTCACTTTGTCATTATGGGGTATTGTGTGTAGATTGCAGAGTTTTTATTTTGTATATTTAATCTATTTCAGAATAAGGCTGTAACGTAAGAAAAGGAGTTGTCTATCAGGATATACAGCGTAGGCTACTGTATGTTTGTTTTAGAAGGTTTTAGTTACTGAATGTATGTGGAGCAATAAACTATACAAGGTCCTTCATCCAGTATCATCAGTTTCCTCATTGTCATCGTATCATCAGTATCCTCATTGTCATCGTATCATCAGTATCCTCATTGTCATCGTATCATCAGTATCCTCATTGTCATCGTATCATCAGTATCCTCATTGTCATCATATCATCAGTATCCTCATTGTCATCGTATCATCAGTATCCTCATTGTCATCATATCATCAGTATCCTCATTGTCATCGTATCATCAGTATCCTCATTGTCATCGTATCATCAGTTTCCTCATTGTCATTGTATCATCAGTATCCTCATTGTCATTGTATCATCAGTATCCTCATTGTCATTGTATCATCAGTATCCTCATTGTCATCAGTATCCTCATATCATCAGTTTCCTCATTGTCATCGTATCATCAGTATCCTCATTGTCATCATATCATCAGTATCCTCATTGTCATCGTATCATCAGTATCCTCATTGTCATCGTATCATCAGTATCCTCATTGTCATCGTATCATCATTATCCTCATTGTCATCGTATCATCAGTTCATCCCTCATTGTCATCATATCATCAGTATCCTCATTGTCATCGTATCATCAGTATCCTCATTGTCATCGTATCATCAGTATCCTCATTGTCATCGTATCATCAGTTTCCTCATTGTCATCGTATCATCAGTTTCCTCATTGTCATCGTATCAGTTTCCTCATTGTCATCGTATCATCAGTATCCTCATTGTATCATCATTAACGTCAGTATCATCAGCCAGTAACGTCAGTATCGTCAGTATCATCAGTTTCCTCAAAACATCAGTATCGTAAAAACATCAGTATCGTATCCAGTATCGTCAATATAGTCAGTAACGTCAGTATCCCATTGTAACGTATCATCAGTATTGTCATCGTATCGTCAAAAACATCAGTAACGCCAGTATCGTCCTCATATCGTCAAAAACATCAGTAACGTGTCCAAAACATCAGTATCGTCAGCATCGTCAATATAGTCAGTAACGCCAGTATCGCCAGTAAAAGTCATTGTATCATCAGTTTCCTCATTGTCAGTAACGTATCCTCAGTATCGTCAGTATCGCCAGTAAAGTCAGTATCGTCATCGTATCGTCCAGTAAAGTCAGTATCGTCATCAGCATCGTCAGTAACGCCAGTATCGTCCAGTATAGTCAGTAACGTCATATCGTCAGTATCGTCAGTAAAGTCAGTATCGTCACATCAATAACGTCAGTATCGTCAGTAACGCCAGTATCGTCAGTATCGTCAGTATAGTCAGTAACGCCAATATCATCCAGTATCGCCAGTAAAGTCAGTATCGTCAGTATCCTCATCAATAACGCCAGTATCGTCAGCATCGCCAGTAACGTCAGTATCGTCAGTATAGTCAGTAACGTCAATATCGCCAGTATCGTCAGTAAAGTCAGTATCGTCAGTATCGTCAGTAACGCCAATATAATCAGTAACGCAGTATCGTCATAAACATCGTATCGTCACGTCAATATCAGTATCAGTAACGCCAGTATCGTCAGTATCGTCAGTAACGTCAGTATCGCCAGTAACGTCAGTATCGCCAGTATCGTAAAGTCAGTATCGTCAGTAACGCAATATATCAGTAACGCCAGTATCGCCAGTATAGTCAGTAACGCCAGTATACGCCAGTAACGTCAGTATCGTCAGCATCGTCAGCATCATCAGTAACGTCAGTAACGTCAGTAACGTCAGTATCGTCAGTATCGTCAGTAACGTCAGTATCGTCAGTAACGTCAGTATCGTCAGTAACGTCAGTAACGTCAGTAACGTCAGTATCGTCAGTAACGTCAGTATCGTCAGTAACGTCAGTATCGTCAGTAACGTCAGTATCGTCAGTATCGTCAGTATCGTCAGTATCGTCAGTAACGTCAGTATCGTCAGTAACGTCAGTATCGTCAGTAACGTCAGTATCGTCAGTAACGTCAGTATCGTCAGTATACGCCAGTATCGTCAGTAACGCCAGTATCGCCAGTATCGTATCAGTATCGTCAGTAACGCCAATATCGTCAGCATCGCCAGTATCGTCAGTATCGCCAGTATCGCCAGTATCGTCCAGTATCGTCAGTATCGTCAGTAACGCCAGTATAATCAGTATCCTCAGTATCGCCAGTAACGCCAGTATAGTCAGTATCGCCAGTAACGCCAGTATCGTCAGCATCGTCCAGTATCGCCAGTATCGTCCAGTATCGCCAGCATCGTCAGTATCGCCAGTAACGCCAGTATCGCCAGTATAGTCAGCATCGCCAGTAAGGTCAGTATCGCCAGTATCGCCAGTATCGTCCAGCATCGCCAGTATCGTCAGTAACGCCAGCATCGCCAGTATCGTCAGCATCGCCAGTAACGCCAGTATCGCCAGTATCGCCAGTATCGCCAGTATCGCCAGTAACGCCAGTATCGTCAGTATCGTCAGTATCGCCAGTAACGCCAGCATCGTCAGTATGTAACGCCAGTATCGCCAGTATCGTCAGTAACGCCAGTATCGTCAGTATCGCCAGCATCGTCAGTAACGCCAGTAACGCCAGTATCGTCCAGTAACGTCAGCATCGCCAGCATCGTCAGTATCGTCAGTATCGTCAGTATCGTCAGCATCGTCAGTATCGCGTCAGTATCGTCAGTAACGCCAGTATAATCAGTATCCTCAGTATCGCCAGTAACGTCCAGTATAGTCAGTATCGTATCGGCCAGTATCGCCAGTATCGTCATTATCGCCAACAGCGTCAGTAACGTCCAGTATCGCCAGTAACGCCAGTAACGCCAGCATCGTCAGTAACGTCAGTATAATCAGTATCGTCCAGTATCGCCAGTATCGTCAGTATATCAGTAACAGCGTCAGTAACGCCAGTATCGTCCAGCATCGCCAGTATCGTCAGTATCGTCAGCATCGTCCAGTATCGTCAGTAACGCCAGTATCGGCCAGTATCGCCAGTAACGTCAGTATCGCCAGTATCGCCAGTAACGCCAGCATCGTCAGTAACGCCAGTATAGTCAGTATCGCCAGTATCAGCATCCAGTAACGCCAGTATCGTCAGTAACGCCAGTAACGCCAGTATCGTCAGTATCGCCAGTATAATCAGTAACGTCAGTATCGTCAGTATCGTCATTATCGTCAACAGCGTCAGTAACGTCAGTATCGTCAGTATCGTCAGTATCGTCAGTATCGTCAGTAACGTCAGTAACGTCAGCATCGTCAGTAACGTCAGTATCATCAGTATCGTCAGTATCGTCAGTAACGTCAGCATCGTCAGTAACGTCAGTAACGTCAGTAACGTCAGTATCGTCAGCATCGTCAGTAACGTCAGTATCGTCAGTATCGTCAGTATCGTCAGTAACGTCAGTATCGTCAGTATCGTCAGTATCGTCAGTAACGCCAGTATCGCCAGTATCGTCAGTAACGTCAGTAACGCCAGTCAGTATCGTCAGTATCGTCAGTATGCGTCAGTAACGTCAGTAACGCCAGTATCGTCCAGTATCGCCAGTAGCAACGCCAGTATCGCCAGTATCGCCAGTATCGTCAGTATCGTCCAGTAACGCCAGTAACGCCAGTATCGTCCGTCAGTATCAGTCAACGCCAGTAACGCCAGTATCGCCAGTATCGCCAGTAACGCCAGTAACGCCAGTAACGCCAGTATCGCCAGTAACGCCAGTATCGCCGCCAGTAACGCCAGTATGCCAGTATCGCCAGTATCGCCAGTATCAGCGCCAGTATCGCCAGTATCGTCAGTATCGCCAGTAACGCCAGTATCGCCAGTATCGTCAACAGCCAGTAACGCCAGTATCGTCAGTATCGCCAGTAACGCCAGTATCGTCAGTATCGTCCATCAGTAACGCCAGTAACGCCAGTATCGTCAGTAGCGTCAGTATCGCCAGTATCGTCAGTATCGCCAGTATCGCCAGTATCGTCAGTAACGCCAGTATCGCCAGTAACGCCAGTAACGCCAGTATCGTCCAGTATCGCCAGTATCGCCAGTATCGCCAGCATCGCCAGTAACGCCAGTATCGTATAATCAGTATCGCCAGCATCGTCAGTAACGCCAGTATCGTCAGTATCGTCATTATCGTCAGCAACGTCAGTAACGCCAGTATACGCAGTATCGTCAGTATCGTCAGTATCGTCAGTAACGCCAGTATCGTCAGCATCGTCAGTATCGTCAGTATCGTCAGTAACGCCAGTAACGCCAGTATACGCCAGTATCGCCAGTAACGCCAGTATCGCCAGTAACGCCAGTATAATCAGTATCGTCAGTATAATCGCCAGTAGTAACGTCAGTATCGTCAGTATAATCAGTATCGCCAGTAACGCCAGTATACGCCAGTATCGTCAGTATCGCCAGTATCGTCGTATCCAGTAACGCCAGTATCGCCAGTATCGTCCAGTATAATCAGTATCGCCAGTAACGTAACGTCAGCATCGCCAGTATCGCCAGTATCGCCAGTATCGCCAGTAACGCAGTATCGTCATATCGTCAGTAACGCCAGTATCGCCAGTATCGTCAGTTAACGTATCCAGTATCGCCAGTAACGCCAGTAACGCCAGTATCGTCAGTATCGTCAGTATCGCGTCAGTAACGTATGTCAGTAACGCCAGCATCGTCAGTATCGCCAGTATCGTCCAGTAACGCCAGTAACGTCAGTAACGTCAGTAACGTCAGTAACGCCAGTAACGCCAGTATCGTCAGTAACGCCAGAAACGCAGTAACGCCAGTATCGCCAGCATCGTCAGTATGGTAACGCCAGTAACGTCAGTATCGTCAGTATCAGTATCGTCAACAGTATCGCCAGTAACGCCAGTAACGCCAGTATCGTCAGTATCGCCAGTATCGTCAGCATCGTCAGTATCGTCAGTAACGTCAGTATCGTCAGTGTCGTCAGTAACGTCAGTATAATCAGTATCGTCAGTATCGTCAGTATCGTCAGTATCGTCAGTAACGTCAGTATCGTCAGTGTCGTCAGTAACGTCAGTATCGTCAGTAACGTCAGTATCGTCAGTAACGTCAGTATAATCAGTATCGTCAGTATCGTCAGTAACGTCAATATCGTCAGTAACGTCAGTATAATCAGTATCGTCAGTATAATCAGTATCGTCAGTATTGTCAGTAACGTCAGTATCGTCAGTATAATCAGTATCGTCAGTATCGTCAGTAACGTCAGTATAATCAGTATCGTCAGTATCGTCAGTAACGTCAATATCGTCAGTAACATCAGTATCGTCAGTAACGTCAATATAATCAGTAACGTCAGTAACGTCAGTATCGTCAGTATAATCAGTATCGTCAGTATCGCCAGTAACGCCAGTATCGCTGTCAGTATCGTCAGTATAATCAGTATCGTCAGTATCGTCCAGTATAATCAGTATCGTCAGTAACGCGTCAGTATCGTCAGTATCGTCAGTAACGCCAGTATCAGTATAATCAGTATCGTCAGTATCGTCAATATAATCAGTAACGTCAATATCGTCCAGTAACGTCAGTATCGTCAGTAACGCCAGTATCGTCCAGTATAATCAGTATCGTCAGTCAGTATCGCCAGTATGCGTCGGTATCGTCGGTATCGCCAGTATAATCAGTATCGTCAGTATCGTCCCGTAACGCAGTATCGCCAGTATCGTCAGTATCGTCCAGTATAATCAGTATCGTCAGTATTGTCAATAACGTCAGTAACGTCAATATCGTCAGTAACGTCAGTAACGTCAGTATCGTCAGTAACGTCAGTATCGTCAGTATAATCAGTATCATCAGTAACGTCAGTATCGTCAGTAACGTCAATATCGTCAGTAACGTCAGTATAATCAGTATCGTCAGTATCGTCAGTAACGTCAGTATCGTCAGTATCGTCAGTAACGTCAGTATCGTCAGTATAATCAGAATCGTCAGTATCGTCAGTAACGTCAATATCGTCAGTATCGTCAGTAACGTCAGTATCGTCAGTATCGTCAAAAACATCAGTATCGTCAAAAACATCAGTATCGTCAGTATCGTCAGTAACGTCAGTATCGTCAGTATAATCAGTATCGTCAGTATAATCAGTATCGTCAGTAACGTCAGTAACGTCAGTATCGTCAGTATCGTCAGTAACGCCAGTATCGTCAGTATAATCAGTATCGTATCGTCAGTAACGCCAGTAACGTCAGTATCGTCTAGCGTCGGTATAATCAGTATCGTCAGTATCATCAGTATCCAGTATCGTCAGTATCGTCAGTATCGTCAGTAACGTCAGTATCGTCAGTAACGTCAGTAACGTCAGTATAATATAATCAGTATCGTCAGTAATCGTCAGTAACGTCCAGTATCGTCAGTATCGTCAGTAACGCCAGTATCGTCAGTATAATCAGTATCGTCAGTATAATCAGTATCGTCAGTAACGTCAGTATCGTCAGTATCGTCAGTAACGTCAGTATCGTCAGTATAATCAGTATCGTCTGTAACGTCAGTATCGTCAGTAACGTCAATATCGTCAGTAACGTCAGTATAATCAGTATCGTCAGTATCGTCAGTAACGTCAGTATCGTCAGTATCGTCAGTATAATCAGTATCGTCAGTAACGTCAATATCGTCAGTAACGTCAGTATCGTCAGTAACGTCAATATAATCGGTATCGTCAGTATCGTCAGTAACGTCATTATCGTCCAGTATCGTCAGTATAATCAGTATCGTCAGTATCGCCAGTAACGTCAGTATGCGTCAGTAACGCCAGTATCGCCAGTAACGCCAATAACGTCAGTATCGTCCAGTATAATCAGTATCGTCAGTATGCGTCCAGTATCGTCAGTAACGTCAGTATCGTCAGTAACAATATCGTCAGTATCGTCAGTATCGTCAGTATCGTCAGTATAATCAGTATCGTCAGTATCGCCAGTAACGCGTCAGTATCGTCAGTAACGTCAGTATCGTCAGTATCGTCAGTATCGTCACGTCCCAGTATCGTCAGTATAATCAGTATCGCCAGTATCGCCAGTAACGCCAGTAACGCGTCAATATCGTCCAGTAACGCCAGTATCGTCAGTATCACAGTAAGGTCAGTATCGCCAGTATCGTCAGTATCGCCAGTATCGCCAGTAACGCCAGTATGCGTCAGTAACGCGTCAGTATCGTCAGTAAGGTCAGTATCGTCCAGTATCGTCATAACGTCAGTATCGCCAGTATCGTCAGTATCGCCAGTAACGCCAGTATCGTCAGTATAATCAGCATCGTCAGTATCGTCAGTATCGTCCAGTATCGCCAGTATCGTCAGTATCGCCAGTATAATCAGTATCGTCAGTATGCGTCAGTATCGCCAGTATCGTCAGTAACGTCAGTATCGCCAGTATCGTCAGTATCGTCAGTAACGTCCAGTATCGCCAGTATCGTCAGTAACGCCAGTATCGTCAGTATAATCAGTATCGTCAGTATCGTCAGTAACGTCAGTATCGTCAGTATAATCGCGTCAGTATCGTCAGTAACGTCAGTATGCGTCCAGTATAGTATCGTCAGTAACGTCAGTAACGCCCGTATCGTCAGTATCGTCAGTAACGCCAGTATCGTCAGTATAATATGCAGTATCGTCAGTAACGCCAGTAACGCCAGTATCGTCAGTATCGTCAGTAACGTCCAGTATCGTCAGTATCGTCCAGTATCGTCAGTAACGCCAGTATCGTCAGTATCGTCAGTATAATCAGTATCGTCAGTAACGTCCAGTATCGCCAATATCGTCAGTAACGTCAGTATCGTCAGTATCGTCAGTATCGTCAGTATCGTCAGTAACGTCGTAACGCGTCAGTATGCGTCGGTAACGCGTCAGTACCGTCAGTATCGCGTCAGTAACGCCAGTATCGTCGTATAATCAGTATCGTCAGTATCGTCAGTAACGCCAGTATAGTATTGTCAGTAGCGTCAGTATCGTCAGTATCGCCAGTAACGCCAGTATATCGTCAGTATAATCAGTATCGTATCAGTAACGTCAGTATCGTATGCGTATCAGTAACGCCAGTAACGCCAGTATCGCCAGTAACGCCAGTATAATCAGTATCGTCAGTATCGTCAGTAACGCCAGTATCGTCAGTATCGTCAGTAACGCCAGTATCGTCAGTAGTATCGTCAGTATAATCAGTATCGCCAGTATCGCCAGTAACGCCAGTATCGTCAGTATAATCCAGTATCGCCAGTAATGCCAGTATCGTCAGTAGTATATCGTCAGTATAATCAGTATCGTCAGTATCGCCAGTATAATCGCCAGTAACGCCAATATCAAAACCAGTATCGCCAGTAGTCAGTATCGCCAGTATCACGTCAGTAACGCCAGTATCGTCCAGTATCGCCAGTAACGCCAGTATCGCCAGTATCGTCCAGTAAGTATATCGCCAGTATCGTCAGTATCGTCAGTAACGTCAGCCGTCAGTATCGTCAGTATACGCCAGTAACGCCAGTATCGCCAGTATACGCAGTATCGTCCAGTATCGTCCAGTAACGCCAGTATCGCCAGTAACGCCAGTATCGTCAGTATCGTCAGTAACGCCAGTATCGCCAGTATCGCCAGTAACGCCAGTATCGGTATGCAGTATCGCCAGTCAATAACGCCAGTATCGTCAGTAGTATCGCCAGTATCGCCAGTAACGTCAGTATCGTCAGTAACGTCAGTAACGTCAGTATCGTCAGTATCGTCAGTAACGTCAGTATCGTCAGTATCGTCAGTAACGTCAGTATCGTCAGTATCGTCAGTAAGGTCAGTATCGTCAGTATCGTATCCAGTAACGTCAGTAACGTCAGTATCGTCAGTAACGTCAGTATCGTCAGTATCGTCAGTATCGTCAGTAACGCCAGTATCGTCAGTAAACGTCAGTATCGTCAGTATACGTCAGTATCGTATCGTCAGTAACGTCAGTATCGCCAGTAACGCCAGTATCGTCAGTATCGTCAGTATCGTCAGTATCGTCAGTATCGTCAGTATCGTCAGTAACGTCAGTATCGTCAGTAACGTCAGTATAATCAATATCGTCAGTATCGTCAGTAACGTCAGTATCGTCAGTATCGTCAGTATCGTCAGTATCGTCAGTAACGTCAGTATCGTCAGTATCGTCAGTAACGTCAGTATCGTCAGTATCGTCAGTAACGTCAGTATCGTCAGTATCGTCAGTATCGTCAGTAACGTCAGTATCGTCAGTATCGTCAGTAACGTCAGTATCGTCAGTATCGTCAGTAACGTCAGTATCGTCAGTATCGTCAGTATCGTCAGTAACGTCAGTATCGTCAGTATCGTCAGTAACGTCAGTAACGTCAGTATCGTCAGTAACGTCAGTATCGTCAGTATCGTCAGTAACGTCAGTAACGTCAGTATCGTCAGTATCGTCAGTATCGTCAGTACGTCAGTAACGTCAGTATCGTCAGTATCGTCAGTAACGCCAGTATCAGTATCGTCAGTAACGTCAACGTCAGTATCGTCAGTAAGTCAGTATCGTCCAGTATCGTCAGTATTGTCAGTAACGCCAGTATCGTCAGTATCGTCAGTATCGTCAGTCAGTATCGCCAGTATCGTCAGTATCGTCAGTAACGTCAATATCAGTATCGCCAGTATCGCCAGTAACGTCAGTATCGCCAGTATAATCGCGTCAGTAGTAATCGTCCAGTAACGCCAGTATCGTCAGTATCGTCAGTATCGCCAGTATCGTCAGTATCGTCAGTAACGCATCAGTATCGTCAGTATAGTCAACGTCAGTATCGTCAGTAACGCCAGTATCGTCAGTATGCGTCAGTAACGTCAGTATCGCCAGTATTGTCAGTATCGCCAGTATCGCCAGTATCGTCAGTATTGTCAGTAACGCCAGTATCGTCAGTATCGTCCAGTAACGTATCGTCAGTATCGTCAGTATTGTCAGTATCGTCAGTATCGTCAGTAACGCCAATATCGTCCAGTAACGCCAGTATCGGGCAGTATCGTCAGTAACGCCAGTATCGCCAGTATCGCCAGTATCGTCAGTAACGCCAATATCGTCAGTATCGCCAGTAACGCCAGTAACGCCAGTATCGCCAGTAACGCCAATATCGTCAGTATCGCCAGTAACGCCAGTATCGCGTCAGTAACGCCAGTATCGTCAGTATCGTCAGTAATCGCCAGTAACGCCAGTAACGTCAGTATCGCCAGTATCGCCAGTAACGCCAGTATCGCCAGTAACGCCAGTATCGCCAGTAAGGTCAGTATTGTCAGTATCGTCCAGTATTGTCAGTAACGCCAGTATCGCCAGTATCGTCAGTAACGCCAGTATCGTCAGTATCGCCAGTATTGTCAGTAACGCCAGTATCGCCAGTATCGTATCCAGTAACGTCAGTATCGCCAGTATCGTCAGTATCGTCAGTAACGCCAATATCGTCAGTAACGCCAGTATAATCAATATCGTCAGTATCGCCAGTAACGCCAGTATCGTCAGTATCGTCAGTATCGTCAGTATCGCAGTAACGCCAGTAGTATAGTCAGTATCGCCAGTAACGCCAGTATCGCGTCAGTATCGTCACATCAATAACGCCAGTATCGTCAGTAACGCCAGTAACGCGGTATCGTCAGTAACGCCAGTATCGCCAGTAACGCCAGTATCGTCAGTATCGTCAGTAACGTCAGTAACGTCAGTAATGTCAGTAACGCCAGTAACGTCAGTATCGTCAGTATCGCCAGTATCGTCCAGTAGCGCCAGTAACGCCAGTATCGTCAGTAACGTCAGTATCGTCAGTAACGCCAGTAACGTCAGTATCGTCAGTATCGCCAGTAACGTCCAGTATCGTCAGCATCGTCAGTATCGTCAGTATCGTCAGTAACGTTAGTATCATCTAACTCCAGTCTGTTAGAGCTGCCCTGCTGCAGGGGTCATGGCTCTATGTCGTACTGTGGAATAGAGTTCCATGTAGTCATGGCTCTATGTAGTACTGTGGAATAGAGTTCCATGTAGTCATGGCTCTATGTCGTACTGTGGAATAGAGTTCCATGTAGTCATGGCTCTATGTAGTACTGTGGAATAGAGTTCCATGTAGTCATGGCTCTATGTAGTACTGTGGAATAGAGTTCCATATGGTCATGGCTCTATGTCGTACTGTGGAATAGAGTTCCATGTAGTCATGGCTCTATGTCGTACTGTGGAATAGAGTTCCATGTAGTCATGGCTCTATGTAGTACTGTGGAATAGAGTTCCATGTAGTCATGGCTCTATGTAGTACTGTGGAATAGAGTTCCATGTAGGCATGGCTCTGTGTAGTACTGTGGAATAGAGTTCCATGTAGTCATGGCTCTATGTGGTACTGTGGAATAGAGTTCCATGTAGTCATGGCTCTATGTAGTACTGTGGAATAGAGTTCCATGTAGTCATGGCTCTATGTAGTACTGTGGAATAGAGTTCCATGTAGTCATGGCTCTATGTAGTACTGTGGAATAGAGTTCCATGTAGGCATGGCTCTGTGTAGTACTGTGGAATAGAGTTCCATGTAGTCATGGCTCTATGTAGTACTGTGGAATAGAGTTCCATGTAGTCATGGCTCTATGTAGTACTGTGGAATAGAGTTCCATGTAGTCATGGCTACTATGTAGTACTGTGGAATAGAGTTCCATGTAGTCATGGCTCTATGTAGTACTGTGGAATAGAGTTCCATGTAGTCATGGCTCTATGTCGTACTGTGGAATAGAGTTCCATGTAGTCATGGCTCTATGTAGTACTGTGGAATAGAGTTCCATGTAGTCATGGCTCTATGTAGTACTGTGGAATAGAGTTCCATGTAGTCATGGCTCTGTGTAGTACTGTGGAATAGAGTTCCATGTAGTCATGGCTCTATGTAGTACTGTGGAATAGAGTTCCATGTAGTCATGGCTCTATGTAGTACTGTGGAATAGAGTTCCATGTAGTCATGGCTCTATGTAGTACTGTGGAATAGAGTTCCATGTAGTCATGGCTCTATGTAGTACTGTGGAATAGAGTTCCATGTAGTCATGTCTCTATGTAGTACTGTGGAATAGAGTTCCATGTAGTCACGGCTCTATGTAGTACTGTGGAATAGAGTTCCATGTAGTCATGGCTCTATGTAGTACTGTGGAATAGAGTTCCATGTAGTCATGGCTCTATGTAGTACTGTGGAATAGAGTTCCATGTAGTCATGGCTCTATGTAGTACTGTGGAATAGAGTTCCATGTAGTCATGGCTCTATGTAGTACTGTGGAATAGAGTTCCATGTAGTCATGGCTCTATGTAGTACTGTGCACCTCCCATAGTCTGTTCTGGACTTGGGGACTGTGAAGAGACCTCTGGTGTCATGTCTTGTGGGGTATGTTGTGTGCCAGTAGTTCAAACAGACAGCTTGGTGCTTTCAACACGTCTCACAAATACAAGTAGTGATGAAGTCAATATCTCCTCCACTTTGAATCCAGGAGAGATTGACATGCATATTATTAATGTTAGCTATCCGTGTACATTAGAGGCCCAGCTGTGCTGCTCTGTTCTGAGACAGTTGACAAAAGTCCCTCTTTGTGGCACCTGAACACATGACTGAACAGTCGTCCCAGTGCATCAAAACTAGAGCCTGAAGGACCTGCCTTGTTGATAGTGTTGTTAAGAAGGTAGAAACTAGGGCCTGTAGGGCTAGGGCCCGCTTTATTATAGACAGACTTCTCCCCTTCCTAGCTACTACTGCATCAATATGTTTTGACCATGACACAAATGACTTTGACAGACAGTTTGTTGGTGACATATAACTCAGTTTAAAGTTGTTTAGGCCTATCGTTTGATTGGTGTTCGAAACACGATCTACTGTCTCAGTTTAAAGTTGTTTAGGCCTATCGCTTGATTGGTGTTCGGAAACACGATCTACTGTCTCAGTTTAAAGTTGTTTAGGCCTATCGCTTGATTGGTGTTCGGAAACACGATCTACTGTCTCAGTTTAAAGTTGTTTCGCCTATCGTTTTATTGGTGTTCGGAAACACGATCTACTGTCTATCAGACTACCGGCATTATATTTTACTGTTGATCAGACTACCGCATTATATTTTAATGTTGATCAGACTACCGGCATTATATTTTAATGTTGAACAGACTACCGGCATTATATTTTACTGTTGATCAGACTACCGGCATTATATTTTAATGTTGATCAGACTACCGGCATTAGTTTTTAATGTTGATCAGACTACCGGCATTAGATATTAATGTTGATCAGACTACCGGCATTATATTTTACTGTTGATCAGACTACCGGCATTATATTTTACTGTTGATCAGACTACCGGCATTATATTTTAATGTTGATCAGACTACCGGCATTATATTTTAATGTTGATCAGACTACCGGCATTAGATATGATTGTTGATCAGACTACCGGCATTATATTTTACTGTTGATCAGACTACCGGCATTATATTTTAATGTTGATCAGACTACCGGCATTATATTTTAATGTTGATCAGACTACCGGCATTAGATATGATTGTTGATCAGACTACCGGCATTATATTTTACTGTTGATCAGACTACCGGCATTATATTTTAATGTTGAACAGACTACCGGCATTATATTTTAATGTTGAACAGACTACCGGCATTATATTTTACTGTTGATCAGACTACCGGCATTATATTTTAATGTTGATCAGACTACCGGCATTATATTTTAATGTTGATCAGACTACCGGCATTAGATATGATTGTTGATCAGACTACCGGCATTATATTTTAATGTTGAACAGACTACCGGCATTATATTTTAATGTTGAACAGACTACCGGCATTATATTTTAATGTTGAACAGACTACCGGCATTATATTTTAATGTTGATCAGACTACCGGCATTATATTTTAATGTTGAATACCGGCATTAGATATGATTGTTGATCAGACTACCGGCATTATATTTTACTGTTGATCAGACTACCGGCATTATATTTTAATGTTGATCAGACTACCGGCATTATATTTTAATGTTGATCAGACTACCGGCATTAGATACGATTGTTGATCAGACTACCGTTATATTTTAATGATCAGACAGACTACCGGCATTATATTTTAATGTTGAACAGACTACCGGCATTATATTTTAATGTTGAACAGACTACCGGCATTATATTTTAATGTTGATCAGACTACCGGCATTATATTTTATTGTTGATCAGACTACCGGCATTATATTTTACTGTTGATCAGACTACCCGCATTAGTTTTTAATGTTGATCAGACTACCGGCATTATATTTTAATGTTGATTAGACTACCGGCATTATATTTTAATGTTGAACAGACTTTTTAATGAACAGACTACCGGCATTATATTTTAATGTTGATCAGACTACCGGCATTATATTTTAATGTTGATCAGACTACCGGCATTAGATATGATTGTTGATCAGACTACCGGCATTATATTTGACTGTTGATCAGACTACCCGCATTAGTTTTTAATGTTGATCAGACTACCGGCATTATATTTTAATGTTGATCAGACTACCGGCATTATATTTTAATGTTGATCAGACTACCGGCATTATATTTTAATGTTGATCAGACTACCGGCATTAGTTTTTAATGTTGATCAGACTACCGGCATTAGATATTAATGTTGATCAGACTACCGGCATTATATTTTACTGTTGATCAGACTACCGGCATTATATTTTAATGTTGATCAGACTACCAGCATTATATTTTAATGTTGATCAGACTACCGGCATTATATTTTAATGTTGATCAGACTACCCGCATTAGTTTTAATGTTGATCAGACTACCATTAGTTTTTAATGTTGATCAGACTACCAGCATTATATTTTAATGTTGATCAGACTACCGGCATTATATTTTAATGTTGATCAGACTACCGCATTATATTTTAATGTTGATCAGACTACCGGCATTAGTTATTAATGTTGATCAGACTACCGGCATTAGATATTAATGTTGATCAGACTACCGGCATTATATTTTACTGTTGATCAGACTACCAGCATTATATTTTAATGTTGATCAGACTACCGGGATGAGTTTTTAATGTTGATCAGAAGACCGGCATTAGATATTAATGTTGATCAGACTACCAGCATTATATTTTATTGTTGATCAGACTACCAGCATTATATTTTAATGTTGATCAGACTACCAGCATTATATTTTATTGTTGATCAGACTACCGGCATTAGATATTAATGTTGATCAGACTACCGGGATGAGTTTTTAATGTTGATCAGACTACCGGCATTAGTTTTTAATGTTGATCAGACTACCAGCATTATATTTTATTGTTGATCAGACTACCAGCATTATATTTTAATGTTGATCAGACTACCAGCATTATATTTTAATGTTGATCAGACTACCGGCATTAGATTTTAATGTTGATCAGACTACCGGCATTATATTTTAATGTTGATCAGACTACCGGCATTAGTTTTTAATGTTGATCAGACTACCGGCATTAGTTTTTAATGTTGATCAGACTACCGGCATTATATTTTAATGTTGATCAGACTACCGGCATTATATTTTAATGTTGATCAGACTACCGGCATTATATTTTAATGTTGATCAGACTACCGGCATTATATTTTAATGTTGATCAGACTACCGGCATTATATTTTAATGTTGATCAGACTACCGGCATTATATTTTAATGTTGATCAGACTACCGGCATTATATTTTAATGTTGATCAGACTACCGGCATTAGTTTTTAATGTTGATCAGACTACCGGCATTAGTTTTTAATGTTGATCAGACTACCGGCATTATATTTTAATGTTGATCAGACTACCGGCATTAGTTTTTAATGTTGATCAGACTACCGGCATTATATTTTAATGTTGATCAGACTACCGGCATTATATTTAATGTTGATCAGACTACCGGCATTATATTTTAATGTTGATCAGACTACCGGCATTATATTTTAATGTTGAACAGACTACCGGCATTAGTTTTAATGTTGATCAGACTACCGGCATTAGTTTTTAATGTTGATCAGACTACCGGCATTATATTTTAATGTTGATCAGACTACCGGCATTATATTTTAATGTTGATCAGACTACCGGCATTAGTTTTTAATGTTGATCAGACTACCGGCATTATATTTTAATGTTGAACAGACTACCGGCATTATATTTTAATGTTGATCAGACTACCGGCATTAGTTTTTAATGTTGATCAGACTACCGGCATTATATTTTAATGTTGATCAGACTACCGGCATTATGTTTTACTGTTGATCAGACTACCGGCATGAGTTTTGGATGATCAAAGTATATACTTTAGATAATTATTATTTTTTTAACCTTTATTTAACGTATTATTATTATTGGATGTCCTGTGTGTATAGATCTCTACATGAACAACGGTAAAGATCTTTCCTGTTCTAGTTGTTGTTAACCACATCATCAGAACAGGACGGATAGACGGTGAGTGGGAGCAGCCTTGTGAAGGCATGACTCACATCAGACTGACGTTACACGGGAATTACCATGCCCACCCCTTCTAGTGTACTTTCCAATAATATTACATTATATTCATGTTGTTCAGAGTTTACTTTATTTGTTTTTAGTTCACAAGAAATAACCAGGCCTTTCTGGAGGCCATTGAGATTTTTTAAAATCAACATTAACATTTAATATGAGTCGGAAACATTCAAGAAAAACAAATGTCAAGTCGGTTTGAGTTCAATTATTTACATTCCTTATTGTTAGACATAAACCACAACACTTTCCATAGTTACACGGCACAATGTGTACAAAAATATACATATAATCAAACTTTGATATTAAATGACAAATGTACAATTCATTAAATCGTCCTTGTATTGACAATGTACAAAAATAACGTGAAACGAGGCACAACAGGGGGAAATACAATCAATGAACATGTTAAAATGGATACATTTTTGTCTAGTAAATAATTTAAAACACCTTTCCTTCTAAATTATTGCAAACATAACGTTCTTTCCATGCAGCGTTGTGTAATTGTAGCCTATTGGCGCGTCAGTGTAAATGTGCTTGATATTAATCCTCAACATGTTTCTTCCCGATACCTGAAGAGAATATAGGCAGCCACGTGTTAAAAGTATTGTCTATTAACTTGACTGACTTCAGTAGGCTATGCAAACAAAGTGCGTTTCTCTCAGCCACCAAACTAAGAGGATACATCGTGGGAACGTTTGGCGCGCACCGGAATGATGCGCATTTACGCATGAAAGAGAATTATGCGGTTGCATGTAAAGTTCGTTCCATATTATGTTTTTAACTTGCAGCTTCAAAAAATAAACCTCAATCTCTATTGTCTTTAGTTCGTCAAGGTTTCTAAATATTTATTCCATAAACCTATTGGCTATAGTGTGTTCTATACCGCCCGCGAGGGGCATCCCGCCAGCTGTCCCGTGCTGGAGGAGCAGACTCCGCTAGATGTGCTTATAGAACCGGTACCGGAGCGATCAGAGTTCGTGTTGTTTGATGGCGCAGTGGATGATTTTCTCTCTTTCTGTCTGAGATGAATCTTGGTGTGTCTTTGCGCTCGTCGCTCCTCGCGAACTTACGGCCACAGAAATCACAGGCGAAGGGCTTCTCTCCGGTGTGCGTGCGGATGTGCGTGGTGAGGTGGTCGCTGCGGCTAAAGTTCCTCATGCAGATCCGGCACTGGAACGGTTTGTGTCCCGTGTGTATCCGGATGTGTCTGGTCAGCTCGTCAGACCGAGAGAACCGCCGGTCGCAGCCTTCCGCTGGGCAGGGGTACGGCCGCTCATGGACCGGGGTCTTGCTCGGCCTGTTGGGATATTTTCTGGGCCGCAGGATGGGTCTCAGGGGGAGGTTCTGGGGGCTGTACGCGGTGGGGAGTCTGGGTCCATCCGAGACCGGCCCACCTAATGTAAAGTTCCTAATAGTGTTCAGGGGAGTCAGAGGTGGGGGTACTCTAAAGGAGTCCAGTGGGCAGGGGAAGGGCTTGCGGTCAGGCATGGCCTGCATGTCCCTCTGACAGGTCGGCTGGAAGAACCCAGCATAGTCTGGGATGATGGGGAAGAGACCCGAGTCTGTGTTGGGCTTAGGGGAGGAGTAGGACGGCGGCGGGTAAGAGATACCGGGCCCGGTGGAGAGGAAGGCCGACGGGTCCTGGTAGACCTCCCCACAGCCGTAGGGAGGCGGGGAAGAGTAGAGGTGGTGCTCCATGTCGGCCTGGTTCTGGGCCATGGTGCAGCTGAGCGTGGAGGAGAAATGGCCGGGAGAGCCGGAGGACGCCGGGGAGGAGGAGGCGGAAGATGGCTGGGTCATGCCCAGGATCCCCGCACTCACAATGTTGATGACGCCTCGGGGTTCCAGTTACCGGGATACTGAGAGTCGATGGAGAACTTTCCCATGTAGGTGAAGGTCTGGTTCCGATGGCTAGGGGCTGGGAGAAGCTAGAGTAAGACAGGTCGAGAGAGCGTTTCTCTAAGCTCATATCGCCACTCATCAAGCCATCTGGAAGATAAGAAGAGACATCTTAGCAGATAATCACGAAACAAACAAATCAGAGAGCTTTAAAAAAAAACATGCTGCAGGTCCGTTCTCGTGCGCACAGTGTTTGGTGCGTGCTGCGCGCTCGCATCCTTTACCCACCGGTCATTCATTCAACTTTTCAAAGGGGTGCCGTTTTACTTTCATGCAAACTTTTTTTTGTTGAAAAGTGCGTAACTCTAGCCATGTGCCTCTAAAACATAACATGTTTTATTATCATTGATACAAATATCCAGACATACATTTGTCCCACAACCATTAATTCAAAAATATTTCCAAAATCTCTTGGCCAAGATGAAAAAAATGCAATATCAAACATTATGCATAATATTATAACCTATAGGTAGTAGCAGCCGATGTGTTTCCTCTCCAATAACCAACACAACACATGTTGCATTCTCTAAAGGTCCCATGATATCAAAACAACGCTTACCTGGAGCTCCGCTAAGATGGTCGTGGTAGTGGCCTCCTAAATCAGCATTAGGAAAGATAGCCACCCCGGGCGGCAGACTGTCATGATCCACAGAGTAGATGGAATCAGAGACAGGATGGACATACCCACCCAGAGACCGACTTTCTCTAAAGTTTTAGCCGTCATCATTTAACTAACGGCTTCTCGCTGTTTCCAGGGTTAAAACGGTATTTTAAACCGGCTGGTTGAGTATGTGTGGCCTTTACAGTTCTATCCTACACTGAAACATCTGATAACCTGTCCGGAGAAGTTAACACAATCTGGAGCGTGTGTTGATACCACCTCTATAGTCGACTCTATTCTCTCCAGATCATCAGGCTGTTTAGTGAATGACGGATCCTAGCAGCAGCAGTAGTATGTATTTATCAGTGGGGCAGTGAATGCGCCACTACGTCACTGCCCATACAAGGACCGTTTGGTTCGAGAGAGGAGGCGCTGGGGGATCCTATTGGCCCCGGGCTGTCAATGGAGAACCCACAAGTGAAAGTTCGCCAATATAAAGCGATAAAATATGTTTGTTTTTTTCTCCATGCAGTTTCCATTAGCACGAAAATTATAACACAATACAGGTGTAAAGAAATGAACGAATGCAAGATGGCATGTTATCAGTTTAGACGGACATCAATGTTTACAAGCGTATCTGATGTATACGATTTGAAATGTTTCCTCTACACATCGCCTTCAAATAGGAATTCCGGTTCTTCTCTAGAAGCCATACATGGTTTTATCCGGTAAATCTAAGAACACCCCTGCCTACATATAAGGGTTCTATTCCGGAATATGAGCGTCGGAAACTATCGAGTCTTGCCGAGCAAGAGCAGCGACAGAACTACCATCGCAAACCACAATCAAATGAGAGCCACAATCACGGAATTTTCACCTTTGCTGCATTAGGACTCGAAACTTTGTCAGGGTCGTTTGAATAGGCTTTGTTTTTAGGAAAGACTGGGCCACAGGCCCATTTTAAGCCACGAGCTATTTATATCACTAGAAGGGAAAACAGTTTTGTCTTGAATGAAATGAGACTTTCACATAGCTCAGTTGGTAGAGCATGGCGCTTGTAACGCCAGGGTAGTGGGTCGATTCCGGGACCACCCATACGTAGAATGTATGCACACATGACTGTAAGTCGCTTTGGATAAAAGCGTCTGCTAAATGGCATATATTAATATTATTATTATTATATTATCCTGAAATGAAACGGGTAAAGGCACATGGTCTATCGATCACGGAACATATGGATACAGTAGTAGGCTCCAGACTCGCTATACATTAGGCCTATAGTCTATTATAGTCAAATATATGTTTTATATTGTTAACATGATTATTGCATTTGCTGTTGTTACTATTAGTCTTTTGTTGTTGATTCTCAATATCGTTGCCCTCCAGTGGTGCTGAGAGGAACTGAGAGGTCGACTCGTCTGTCCGGCAGGCCGACTGGGTTACTTACTGTCTGGTGTTTCAGTGATACACATCTATAAACCTCCTCAACCCCACGCGCATTTTAGAAAACCGGACATAGTTCATAATAACATTTCCGTTCAGAGGCGATAAGGCATGATGCGTGAAATAATGTAATTTCTTGGCACAGCTTGGTAGACTCGGTATACTGGTAAAGTCCCCCCGTGGGGCTGAGAAACTTGAAAGTTAAAAACTAGATGGGTGGGTGGGTGAGCGGTTCGGGGCCCTGGTTGGAAGGCAAATTCCAGCTTGTGGCTGTGTCAAGTAACGCGTGGGAGAAAATGATCTAAATTTAAACATTTGATGGCTATAAAAAGTTGTTACATTTTATTGATACTTGTACACTAGACTATACGTATTATTATTATTATTGTGACTAGTTAGGCTTATTATTATGTTGATATTACTATAATAACGATTAAATAACCATTATTGCTAGTAATAATAATAACAGCAACAGTATATAAGACAAGAATGAATCCTTCGTTATTCAGCTCCCTGACTGTGACTGGAAAAAGGGCTCTGGTTGATTTGCGACGTTTCCGGTTGGAAAGGAAACCGCACGGAGCATCATGATCACACACACTCCTCACATTAATCCGCCTGGAGTCAATAAAGGCCTGTCAATGACAACTCTATTCATTTAACACCATGCTGCTGCGGGCGCCTTTCATCGGCCCGTCGGTTAAACGTATCATTAGCAATATGGGAACTGACTGTGAATAAAACCCTTTCCATTAGACCGCTGCTCAATTAGAGGATTGTAGCCTATAAATGGCAATAGATCATGTATCTGTTGTCAAGGTTGTATTGGAGAAAACGAGAGATAATGGCAGACTGCTTAATAAGCTAATTATCCGACCTATATATTTACAGTTCCTCTTTGTAGCACGTTAAGAGGTCGAAACCACAGGAGAGGCGGTGGGCTCTGCGGAGTTGTGTGATAGGAACAGGATGGTGAGTGAAAAACCTATGTTTATCAATCATGACTTTTTAAATTATCATTTTTTTAAATCTTCCAATATTAAAACAGCAGATTCTGTATTTGTTAAGATAGTCCAAGTTTGTTACAGAAATGTTGAAAAATTATTAGCATCAATTTGCTCTTGGATACCAACGGTTCCGTATCAGGCTCAATAGGTCATCAGGATCTGGCCCATACGTTGTATTACCTGTCCTAGAAGCAGCCTAACACGTTGTATTACCTGTCCTAGAAGCAGCCTAAACATGTTCTATTACCTGTCCTAGAAGCAGCCTAACCATGTTGTATTACCTGTCCTGGAAGAAGCCTAACACGTTGTATTACCTGTCCTGGAAGCAGCCTAACATGTTCTATTACCTGTCCTAGAAGCAGCCTAACATGTTGTATTACCTGTCCTGGAAGCATTCTAACACGTTGTATTACCTGTCCTGGAAGCAGTCTAAACATGTTGTATTACCTGTCCTAGAAGCAGTCTAAACATGTTGTATTGCCTGTCCTAGAAGCAGTCTAAACATGTTGTATTACCTGTCCTAGAAGCAGCCTAAAATGTTGTATTACCTGTCCTGGAAGCAGCCAAACATGTTGTATTACCTGTCCTAGAAGCAGTCTAAACATGTTGTATTACCTGTCCTAGAAGCAGCCTAACATGTTGTATTACCTGTCCTGGAAGCAGCCTAACATGTTGTATTACCTGTCCTAGAAGCAGACTAACATGTTGTATTACCTGTCCTAGAAGCAGCCTAAAGATGTTGTATTACCTGTCCTGGAAGCAGCCTAACATGTTGTTTTACCTGTCCTGGAAGCATTCTAACTATGTTGTATTACCTGTCCTGGAAGCAGCCTAAATATGTTGTATTACCTGTCCTAGAAGCAGACTAACATGTTGTATTACCTGTCGTGTGTGTGTGTGTGTGTGTGTGTGTGTGTGTGTGTGTGTGTGTGTGTGTGTGTGTGTGTGTGTGTGTGTGTGTACCATATGTATGTGTGTTGGAATGCCCCCCTTCACCCACCATATGAGTTTCTGTTTAAGCCAGTCTTTCCAAACGGTAAGGCAGTAACACACTAACACACTGTGTCTTCTAATACAGTACTGTAGCAGCCTTTGGTCCAGCCCCACAACAGAGTCCTGTTCATGTCAATGCTTCCACAACTACCTCACCTCTGAATGTTACCTTTGTGTCTGATCGACTTCAGAAACTACAACTTGAGAAACTAAAAAAAAACTTTCATCCACACATTCCAGTGACATGAAAGCCATTGAGCTGTCTGAGGAAGAAAGTCCTTTTGTTTGGGGCCCACCGACTAAGACCAGACACCGGTACCGCCTACACACTGCGATTTCATAGGACCTTCTCACTACATGTGAGAAGACTTAGACCACCAAAACCAAACCGCAGCCTCCCCCGTTGTCTCCCACCTCTGTCTCCTCCAAAGACAACAACACGCCCAGGTATCGTTCCACAGAGAACTGTCACAGTCACACTATCAAAAATACGTCTCCATCCTCCACCCTGCAACAAGCTGTTCTGTGGAGCATAGAGAGACCCTCACTCTCTCAGTCTGTCTATCTAACCTTGGTTTCACTAACCTTCTCAATGGGGCGGCAGGGTAGCCTAGTGGTTAGAGCGTTGGACTAGTAACCGGAAGGTTGCAAGTTCGAATCCCTGAGCTGACAAGGTACAAATCTGTCGTTCTTCCCCTGAACAAGGCAGTTAACCCACTGTTCCTAGGCCGTCATTGAAAATAAGAATTTGTTGTTAACTGACTTGCCTAGTTAAATAAAGGTTTTAAAAAAAAATGGAACTGTGTAGTATTGTCTAATCTAGCCTATATACCACCAGTCCAGCATGGACGTTGGCACGCAGAAAGACCATCCATTAATGATCATGTTTCCTAAGCGTCCATAACAACTCCTCAGTGGTTATCGACTGGAGTGTGTCTCTGTGAATCGGCATTCGATAGCTGCCACCAGTGACAGTCAGACATTTACATTGTCCTGTCTGAGTCACCTGCCATGAGGCCCCGTCGGTGTGCCTGTCAGGAGCCACGGCATTTCTCCGACCTAATAGCTCTGGGCTGAATAAATACTGGTGACAGAGTGATGCCCGGCTGTGCTGATTACCCTGTTAGTACTGTGTTAGAGGGTGACTACCAAATAGAACCCTATTCCTTATGCAGTGCACTACTTCTGACCAGGGCCCATAGGGAATAGGCTACCGTTTGGGGACGCACCCGTTGTCTCAGGTGTTTAAACACGGCCTCGGAGCCTGAACGTCCATAATGACACGAGGTAATGAAGCTGCCCTGTTTAACAAGCCATGTTAACTAGCCCCCCGTGTCTGACACGGCGCTTCTAGATAACCTGACCGCTCTATAGCTCACTGCTTGACACAGGGACATTCCTAGTTCAAATGATCGTTCTTCTCTTGTGGTCAAGTCAAATAGAGTGAGGTTCTTTAATCAAGGCTGGTCTAATAGAGTGAGGTTCTTTAATCAAGGCTGGTCAAATAGAGTGAGGTTCTTTAATCAAGTCTGGTCAAATAGAGTGAGGTTCTTTAATCAAGGCTGATCAAATAGAGTGAGGTTCTTTAATCAAGGCTGGTCAAATAGAGTGAGGTTCTTCAATCAAGGCTGGTCTGATAGAGTGAGGTTCTTTAATCAAGGCTGGTCTAATAGAGTGAGGCTCTTTAATCAAGGCTGGTCAAATAGAGTGAGGTTCTTTAATCAAGGCTGATCAAATAGAGTGAGGTTCTTTAATCAAGGCTGGTCTGATAGAGTGAGGTTCTTTAATCAAGGCTGGTCAAATAGAGTGAGGTTCTTTAATCAAGTCTGGTCAAATAGAGTGAGGTTCTTTAATCAAGGCTGGTCTAATAGAGTGAGGTTCTTTAATCAAGGCTGGTCTGAATACTGGTGTCTGTCTGAAGGAGAGGGGCTGTGGAGGTGTGTTGTCATAGAGTGAGGTTCTTTAATCAAGGCTGGTCTGATAGAGTGAGGTTCTTTAATCAAGGCTGGTCTGATAGAGTGAGGCTCTTTAATCAAGGCTGGTCTAATAGAGTGAGGTTCTTTAATCAAGGCTGGTCTGAATACTGGTGTCTGTCTGAAGGAGAGGGGCTGTGGAGGTGTGTTGTCATAGTGCGAGGTTCTTTAATCAAGGCTGGTCTGATAGAGTGAGGTTCTTTAATCAAGGCTGGTCTAATAGAGTGAGGTTCTTTAATCAAGGCTGGTCTAATAGAGTGAGGTTCTTTAATCAAGGCTGGTCTAATAGAGTGAGGTTCTTTAATCAAGGCTGGTCTGATAGAGTGAGGTTCTTTAATCAAGGCTGGTCTAATAGAGTGAGGTTCTTTAATCAAGGCTGGTCTAATAGTGTGAGGCTCTTTAATCAAGGCTGGTCTGAATACTGGTGTCTGTCTGAAGGAGAGGGGCTGTGGAGGTGTGTTGTCATAGAGTGAGGTTCTTTAATCAAGGCTGGTCTAATAGAGTGAGGTTCTTTAATCAAGGCTGGTCTGATAGAGTGAGGTTCTTTAATCAAGGCTGGTCTAATAGAGTGAGGTTCTTTAATCAAGGCTGGTCTGAATACTGGTGTCTGTCTGAAGGAGAGGGGCTGTGGAGGTGTGTTGTCATAGTGCGAGGTTCTTTAATCAAGGCTGGTCTGAATACTGGTGTCTGTCTGAAGGAGAGGGGCTGTGGAGATGTGTTGTCATAGTGCGAGGTTATCATGTGATCTGAAAATGGAAAACTTTCCCAAATATAGAACTATAACATAAACAATCTTGTAGAGATCCTTAATAACTTGGTAGAGAGGTCACTAGCGGTCATTCATTTCCTTATTGCTGTTTGTAAGTGCTTCGTGCTAAATGAACACTGTGATTTGTACTGTAGTGTATGTTCTTGGTAGCCTGTTGAAAGTGTCTCAGTCAGGAAACAAAAGGTCTGCATTCTGTCTCAGAACACAGGAAACCTATGTGTTGGTTAACGCCATTTGAATGTTTCACATTTTCAGGAATTCTCATCATCCTCCTCCTCAAATGAAATGAGGAAGCAGTTTGAAATGCTCTTGTTTTTCTGTGTCTTGCCCACACACTCAACAATGTTAGCCCACCGAACCCCAGTGGCCTGTCCTGGCAGCCAGGGCCTGGCCTGTTGAATGCCTGGTGGCCGATGGGGCCGATGGGGGCCTCTGGACAGGGCCTTTGGGGGCCTCTGGACAGGGCCTTTGGGGGCCTCTGGACAGGGCCTTTGGGGCCGATGGGGGCCTCTGGACAGGGCCTTTGGGGCCGATGGGGGCCTCTGGACAGGGCCTTTGGGGCCGATGGGGGCCTCTGGACAGGGCCTTTGGGGCCGATGGGGGCCTCTGGACAGGGCCGATGGGGGCCTCTGGACAGGGCCGATGGGGGCCTCTGGACAGGGCCTTTAGGGCCGATGGGGGCCTCTGGACAGGGCCTTTGGGGCCGATGGCAGGTCCTGCTGGGGACTGATGGCCCTGAGCACACTGCCTCAACCCCCACGCCACCCGCCAGCTACTGAACACAGAACTCTATTTTTTGATGCGTGTGGCTATGAGGATGTATTTAATCAGTCGTTTCCTGTGTTTGGTTTTGAGGTCTTTGTTTCTGAGGTGCCAGTCCTAACCAACCTAACTGGATGTTTTGGTGTCATGAGGTAAATAGTAGTTTAAGTCTCAGTTTAACTGATTGATAACACGGCCATGTGTTTTGTTCCCTGTCCTGTTAATTCATTTATTCTATTACCGACCACATGGTATTTAAATGACAGGAGATGTTCTTCTCCTATTGGCTACTGTACAATTATCTCAACGAATCAGATATTTTCAAAGCCTTTGGAATGCGACATTTTTTGTTGTTGATCACCTCGGGAGAAAAGAGAGGGAAAGTGCAATGAGAAAGGAATGCTCAACACTGGCTCTTGGTCAGCTGGTCGCCCTCTTCTGGCCATAGGACCTCTGTAGGACAGGACAGCATAAAGCAACCTGTCGCTCTCCACCCACTCCGCCCTCCACCCACTCCGCCCTCCACCCACAGTCTCAGATGAGCTTTGTCACACAGCAGTGAATGGAAGGAGAGCAACCTGTTATAATACTCAAGACAACATGTGGGAGATGCTGCATGGGCAGAATTCTTTCTTGTGATGTGTGTAGGAGGCTGTTTCTCCGTGGTTGTTTTTGTGTGTTTTCTGTGTCTGTTGATGCGGACCATCAAAGCTCTGAAACCTACGGCCAGGGAGGCATCCTGAGAAATACCCATCTCATTCAGAGTATTATCTCTATTATTCTATTGATGTCATTTTGAAAATAACCAAATCGGTCTGTTTTTAGAAACAGTATTTTTTGTAAATGTTGGTCAACACGATGTTTTGATCTTAGTGGACACATTGTGGACCTCCTTCAACATTAAAACAACTTCCAGTA
>NW_026278994.1:0-996 GCF_023373465.1 Oncorhynchus keta | reverse complement strand
ATGAAAGGATGATGTGTTAACATGATCTCATTCTTCTCTCTCGTTGAGAAAGAGGGAGAAACCTGATCCAGGGGAATTGGATAGAGCCAGGTTCAAATTCCTCTCCCCTCTGTTAAATTTATGAGGTCCCATGCCTAGGGGGGACAGAGATACTACCGGTAGACAAGACCATGTTATTCATGAAGTGAATCTATGTCAATCTAAATGTGTGTGTGTGTGTGTGTCATGCCTACAGAGGACTGTGGAATGTCTCCCTCTAACGTTCTCCTCTGAAACCCTCTTGATACAGTGGTTGTCATGGAAATTCTAATCAATAATGAGGAGACACAAGGTCAATTTAACAATCAGGATCTTTACTTTATTCAAAACACATTAATAACATCGATTGCAATAATGAAGCTGGTCGATGAACCACCTATAGATGACTCGTTGAGAGCCCCGACAAACACCTTTTTATAGTAAAGATACACCCCCTTAGTCTACATGACAAACAACAGATGTGTGGAACGGGTCACAAGGTGCTGAGACTTGATACATGAGAAAAGAGTATCACCCAGCCAGATAGCATTTGCTATGAAGACGGTTCTTATTGTACAGAGTTAGCCCCCTAAGATCTCGTCCCTGGTACCTCATAGTACAGCAACACTAACTCATTCTATGGCATGAATCAATTGTCAGCTCCATCTCAAGTAAAACCAATGTCCTTGACCACACGCCTAGACGAGCTGACTGAGGGGAGTGAGCCTCTGGGTCATACAGTATCCCAGGATAGGTGCAACATCAGAGAGGACGTACTAAGGTTCCAGACACGACCCCACACATCCTGTCTCAGACCTTATCTCCCCCAGGGCCCAACTCAGAAGACCACAGATAAGATTGTTCAAAAGCCTCTATTCTATTCCAGAAAAACAACCATTTGATGCAACAACAGTATTATAACATCATCTTGTAATTTCGCTCTCACACTGTTCCTGGACTCTCTCCCACTAACGTTGT